>NW_027122532.1:0-307500 GCF_030686945.1 Centruroides vittatus
TATGGTTCACTAGGAAAAAATTAAGTTTAAATCTGCTACATAAGCAGATATAAACACATTCAAACAATCAGCTTTGGAAAAACCTTGGCCAAGTACTGGCAGAGAAAGGTCAGAAGAAACTGTCTTTTTTATCTTCATGATACAAGAAAAAATTTTTAAGATTATTCTGCACTATGCTTATATAATCCAGGCCTGACACTGTCAGATATGGGCTATCAACTGGTTGTTCTCAAAAATTAAAGATGGTGCCAAAGTTCAAACTGCTGTACAAGAATAGATTAATAATAAAGTGATAAATTAGTCTAATGTTTCAGGCTAGGAATGCAAAAGTACCATTTTTTGAAATGTTTATTCTCTTTCCCAGTTTTAATGTGACTAAACCAAGATGAAAACTTTGTGTGGTTTACTGAAATATATGAGGGTTGATTGATGAAGTATGAAGTAATCAGCTAAAAAGTTCTATTTTTAACAAAAAAGCCATCATTGCAAGTACACTCAAGTGTAAAAAATAAGCAGCAGACAATAAAAATACCTAGGATATAGTCAAATGTCCTTGATGTATAAACTGCAACAGTTTGTTGGCACCTTACAGTAACAGTGATGTCACAGGCAGACCAGATTCAAAGAAAAAGTTTCATGTCAGGAGGTGGATGTCTAAGAGTTCCCCAGGAGGTGGATGTCTAAGAGTTACTACCCCCTCACAACTAGATCATTTGGGAAGTCGAGAGACCATAACATATTGGGAATCTATCAACTCCTGTGTACGGAAGAGCCCTTATCACAAATATCTAGTTAAATTATTAATATATATTTTCTAAGCCCTTTTGGGAGTGTAAACAGTTTGAAAATATCAGTGTTTAATTTTTGCATTTAGTTGTGGGAATCTACCTCATATATTTCAAGTGATTTAGATTCCAAAAAAGCAGTCAATAAATATTTAGTTTGATAGCAGAGTTATTTATGAAATTTGCTTGTAAATGTCTATTCTATAATATATTGTAAAAAATAATTTAATAAATTTTCTAAACTTACGTATATTAGATGATTTCTTGCACGTCAAAATTGCATTGATTACTACATGAAGCAAGCAACATAAAATAGCTATCAGTCCGGCCTTTCGAAATGTGTCGTGACTTCCGTTATAATCGACATTTAATCCACCCAATAAACTTCCTGCTGCAATACCTAAATATAAGAATAAATTTTCACTTTAGACACACATGCAAATTTATGTCAATATACAAAAAATGTAATAAAAATATTTTCTCTAGAAGAATTTTATACATGGGGGAAGTATACAGTTGAGAATCTGAGAAATATAAATGTTTGGTGCTCATTATTATTATTATCTTTTATTAGTTCATATTCCTTATTTGTGATTTAATTTGTACATAAAAATAAATGTTTTTTTTCCCCCTATTTTTCTCCCTGTATGTTTTTTTCCATAATAACAACTGTATATCTACTTTTGCACCCCCTGTATACAAAGAGAATTAATTATTATATAACTTTTCTTTTCTAAATAAGGTAAATGTACCAGTAGTGGACACTGCGTTAGTAGTGGACACTTTGAACTTCAAATATGAGTAATAAGGTTGTAGATTGCTTCACTGTTCAAACATACAAATCATTCAGTAGACAGAACTCTCTAGTAGTGGTAACTCACACCGACCCTTTTCTAGTCCATCATGGGATGTTTTCCCGTGCTCATTAGTGATGGTGTTCCTGCTGATGTATGAAAACAAGTGAGTCTGCTGTCCATTTCCTTAACAACTAGGTAAGTGAAATCACACTTGCTGTATTAACAGTTAGTTTCATGGAAGTTTTTTGGTGATATACTATTAATATGAGCTTCGTTGATATGTTTTAAGACCTTCCTGATAGCATTTTTATTTCCTAAGTCAATTTAATGAGATGTCCACTAATGAAACAAAAATATCATATATTTTTAGTAGTGGACAAGAGGTGGCCACAACTAGTGAAAATGAACTTTTCACTTTTAATCAGTATCAAGTCAAAAATTAAATCACCTAACATTAAGTAACATACAGTGTTGATTCAGGCATTTTTTGGTTACTCTGTCTAGTCATGGACAGGGGGTGTCCACTATTAAACTGTGAATGTCTGTTTATTGAAATTAGTGTTTCAATAATGGACAAAACATGCATTAATAGTAGAGATTCATACCAAAGTCTCCAGTAGATATATATTCTGATAAAAGGTTGTTTGCATCCTCTTCATTCAGTTCAGTTTTAAAATCATAAGCCTTAGATGCACATCCAGTATTTTTTTCCAGATCGAGAAACATGCCATCACAAAAGCGAAAGTGGTGGTCTTATGAAGAAGACAGAATCAAGGATGCAGTAAATGATGTCCATCGTGGGATTCCACTTAACACAGCTGCAAATAAACATGGAGTTCCTCCGTCAACACTCTGGAGGTTCGTGAAAGATGACACTTACAAATTTAAGAAAATGGGACCCGCTCCAACATTATCATATATTCACGATATTCATAATGACTACCACTATCGAAATGAAGGACCTGGTACTTCAAACACTGGCAATACCATTGTTGCCACAAGTACGCACAATAGCCGCAACAACAGTCAGATCTCTGAAACAGCACCTAGTCCTTTCAAAAGGTCATTTCTCTGGCCAGAACCCAGGGAAATCACTAACAAAAGGAAGAAAAAGGGAATCATGCCTTCTGTAGTTATGTCAAAAGCTTGGCAGGAATATTATGAAAATAAGGAAAAGAAGAAAATAGCAGAACTAGAACTGAAAAGGGAGAGAGCTTTGGCAAGATAGAGAAAGAAGGAAGAACAGACTGCTGAGAAAAAAAGGAAAGCTGAAGAGAAAGCTATGCAAATGAAGACTAGAAGGCAATGAAAGAAGAAAATGAGAAAGGAAGAGACATCATCAGAAGATGAAAGTTCTTGGATTCCATCGGACAGTAGTAGTACAAACGACGTTACGTTAGACGTAGAAGACACTATGGAAGACGAAGAAAAGACATTATGCAGTTTCAGGAAAATATTGAACCCCCTTCGAATGAAACTATTGGACCAAGTTCAGCAATTAGGGAATTGAAAGATACAGAAGAAAGGGGAGAAAGTATTGAAGGGACTTTAAATGGGACTCAGAGGAAGGATATGTCTGAAAGTCACAGTCGGAATACCATTAAAAAGGAAAGGGAATCAAACATCCTGCATGAGAACGATTTTGTAGTTGCCACCTTGTCTGGTAAGAAAAGAAAGTACAAATGTGTGTGCAAAGTTACCAGTTTAATCAGTGATAATGTGCGGAAGTGATTGTGTTTAATTCCATAAATAGGATAAAAAGCATATTTGCTAAAAATGAAAAAGATGTACAAATGATAAATATCTCTCATAATTTTTAGAAGAGATGGTCGCTGTCAATTCCCAAAAGGCATTGACATAGATAAATAGTTCGATAGAAATTAACAATGTAACAATATTTCCTTAAACTATGCTGGCATTAATATTTGAGTTTGCCTAAATATAACTTAAAAATAATAGTATAAAACTGGGTTCTAAGTGTTTATATCGAGTGTAACAATAATCCATTCCAGTATGTTAAAACTGGTCTCGTTTACTTCAAAATTTGTATTCGTTAAGAATAATGCAACAATAACAAAATAACAAAGTTTCTTATACTAACTTTGTAATGTTTTATATTTATGTTTCATAATACTTACTAGTTCAATTTTCATATAAACATTACAAACTATGCACATGTAATTTACATTTGTACAATTTGATATTTTAATTAATTTAATTTAGAGTTGCCATTATAATTAATACAGAGTTCTTGTTCTTTATGGTAAATATTGTCAAATTCTGTAAGTTGTGAAAAATAAAAACGATTTCATCTTGAATATAATCATTTCTATATTTCGTGTCCACTAATGATACAAATGCCTGTCCATTACTAAATATTTCAACTTTTTCAATGTCCACTACTGAAACATTTTCAACCTTACAAAATAAATTAAATTAAAATGTATTCTATGAGACCGACACAATTAAAATCCTTAGAGTGAGTGAAAGAAGATTTTGTCTAACAGACAATATAACTTTTAAGCCATAAGGCTTCCAAATAGGGCTCGTTTCAAAAAAATTTCCCTTAAAGTGTCCACTACCAGTGCGTTTATCTTATGTGTTAAGTTATAAAAGTTATTTATTGTGTATCAATAACTTTTAAAGATAAATGTGACTGGTAAAATGTAAGTTTTGTCATATTATATATAAAAGTCATATTATCTTTAAATACTATCTGTGATAACTAAAATAAATTATGGTAATTTCCTGCCTGTGATCTGCAGGAGAAATTTTTCATTGACAAAAAAAGGGGTTTGAGGATGCAACTTGCACAAATTATGACATTTATTTATTTTCTTGACATGTCAGCAATAAAATGATGCAATTTGCAAAAGCATTTAATAATTAAAAAGATCTAGGAAAGAAAGTAAGCAATTTATTCTAAAGTGGCACAACAAAAAGTTATAAAATATTTATAATGAAATTAATTTAAAATTAGTCATTCAGTCAAAGCTAGTTACTAAAATGTATTTGTATTTTAGTCCAATCAATTGCACTAACTAAAAATAACCTGATTTTATTCATGTTTACACCTAATATCTTGTGACATTAGCACTCAACAGGGCCTCATGAGAAATTTTATCAGAGGGTACAAAGTTTCTTTTGAGCCCATTATGCAGGTTAGGCTTTAATAATTGTCTGATTAAGTTTTCAATGTAGGTAGGTATTGTCTCTTGTGTTTTTTTTTTTTTTTTAAACAGCCACTAGATTACATAACCTCCATCTAGTCCAACTTTTGAATAAAAATGTTTAAATAATAACACATTGGTTTTATTATTACTTTTTGCTACAACTAAATGGTTTTTGCATGATATATATTCATGTAAAATATTTTAACCGTAAATGACATATTTATCTGGGGAAAAAGGTTTTTCCTAAATATTCTAAGCTGAAAGGTGGTCTTATAAAAGAACGGTTAATGTTACCTATGGTTCCAAGATGGTGGCTCGTCTGATTCCAGCAAGAAAACAGTGGGGACGCACGTTCTAACCTATTCTAATAATTTTGTTGGTAATAATTATGGTAATTTATTAGAATAGGTTAGGTTAGGTTAGAACGTGCGTCCCCACTGTTTCCCTTCTTCTATTTGCTGGAATCGGAGACGAGCTGCCATCTTGGAACCATAGGTAACATTAACCAAAGGAACAATTTACTGTATTTTACAGCATATAAGTAGTTGGGGATTCATTACTGAAACAGATGTTCTCTGTGATCTAGAGAGTAAGACTCAGACACTATTAATTGCAATTGATTAAGCTAAGCAAAGCTTTAAAATGTGTTTTAACAAAGATCAGACTGGAGACATTATTTACATGTCCTTTGGTTTACCAATAAAACATTACATTCTATTTGTCAGTTGAAGAGAATAGATTTGTGGAAACCTTTGTCTTTTGTGTCATTCAGACACGAATAATAAAACATCTTGTCACTATCATGCCATAATGAAAGTTAAAAGTATTTTTTAATATTGTGATAAAACTGACACAGATTATGCAGTGGCCAATCTTCACTATTTCAGTTGAAAGATTTTAACAAAATCTGTAGATTATAGACAAGAAATTATGGTACTTAATATCATAATTTACTTAAAATTCTTCAAGATCTTTCACATATTTTTGAGAAACAGAATGGCAACAAAATTGCTATGTAAGAAATTGTTGTTTAGATTATTATTTCCCCCAATATAGCTCTAATATGATAGTAAATGAATGAATATAAGTCTAAATCTAAGAAATCAATCTTTTTTTTAATTGTATAAACTTAACACATCAGGAATTTCTGTTTTTTATAATGCTCCAAAAGAAATTGTCAAGTCTGCTGTGATACATTTGAAAACTTAAACACACAAATAACTTCTATCTGTAGCTTTTCTTCACATTTCTCTGATATCTTTATAAACTGATATACCAGAAACTGCTTTAATGCTTTGAAAAGTCACTATGCAAAATAGTCAGCCATTCTAAATAATTTTATTTTCAATTATTTATTGTAAATGTGAAATACTTGCTTTGCTATTGAAATAACCTTTATTCTACAATATACAAAAGAAACTATGTAATTAATATTATATCAAGTAAAATGTATACACATAATATATTGAGAAAATGATTAGAATTTTTTAAAAATACAGTAGTCTTGCTATAGTCTGTCACATCTGATTACTGATGTGACAGACTATGCACATTAATTTTTGTGTTCCCCTTGTCAATATGACAGAGACTGATGTACTGTATGTAAGTTCGCCGAAATGGGGGGAGTTTTATTCCCAACCGTCGGGATGGCTAAGGGCTATTCGCATGTGGGTGGAGGTTTTGAGGAGGCAGAAAAACAAGCGTTTCACATAGAAACCGTTTATTTTAGTCGTAAATGCTTACATAAATTTAGCAATGGTCCTTGAGTTCAGAGCTTTAGGTGGTTTTCGGTTTCGGTCTGGTCCTAGGCTGTAGGGGCCCCGTAGCAACGTCGAGTAAAAAAGTTCGAAATTCTGAAGAGACGGTGCACAAAAGATGAACGGAAACACCACTGTTGGAGGTGAACGAACACGAAAGGTAGTCTAGAGGAAGCTCTCCTGTCCTTGACATCGGAGGCTTTATAATTTTCTCGGGATCGAATCATTGCTAATTGGTTAACTCTTCTCCTCCTCGCCTCCCAATTGGTTTCCCACTTGTCTCCAGGTGTAAATGGAGCTTCGTTAGGTCGCAGGAAAGGTCGACAAGAGAAGGTTTATCCGACACCGTCTTTTAGACTATGATCGCGTTTAATTGTTGACTACGACACCAACGCTCATTTTGATATATTTTTTTTTCTTTCAGGTTTCGTTTTGCTTTCTAAACTGCGTCTTAATTTTTAAGATTTTTCTTTCTAAATTTTCTTTACCTAAAATTTTGTTTTTCCCGTTACTCTTTATGAGCGTCGACATCAAAGTCCGGTGTCGCTGACTCGACACTTATAAAAGTTATCATTTCGCGGTTTGACTTAACAAACTCGTACATATCCCTTTTGGGGGTTTATTTCCGGGCCTCACAGGGCTCCCTACCAAAGGAAAATGTTGCTTTGGGGTTAGCAACATTTTCTCTGACAACCTCGAACGCTGACCGACGGCGTCCGGTTAGAAATATGATCTCCTGAAAACAATTGTTACTCGTTCTCTGCCTTTTTTTTTCTTTCTCGCGCGCGTTTGGTTTCGCGTTACATCGCAATATGCTGGATGGTCACATCATGCAAGCGTTCTAGAAGATCATTTGATTGATAAATTTTTCGTAACTTCTTTTACGTTCGAGCATAGAATGAGTTACATCTGATGAACTGAACAATAGTGTTTTTTGAATAACATTTTTACAACAAAAAGTTTTCTTTCGAAACATTCCTTGAACAAGAACAAATTCGTTTGTTTGTTACGTTCGCTTAACATCTCTTGATTTTCATCAAGGTACGGATTCCTTTGAGAACATTTTTTCAAATTTTGTAGACTGAGCAAGTTATATCAATTTTGAAATTTTTTTTTTTCATTTTTCTCTGCAAGCCAAAAAGGGATCTAAATTGAAGTTGTTTGATCAGTCTGTCATTCACGAGATTACCATTCCTTGTCTTCTTTTCTTTTGAGTTCTTTCTTTTTGCCAGACTCTGGGATGACGAACGAACGAATGTCTGCGCAGACGGTGGTCGTTTGTCAACCTCTACATCCTTAGCAGAACCGCTTCTTCGAGGTGTCCTCCTTTTGAACACGTGACAGTTTTCTGTCATCTTTTTCGATGCAGATTTCCGCAAATCGAGGTCACTTGAATCTGAGGGGACGTTTCCCTCGACTCTGATGCTCATTCGACACTTCATGGTTGTTTCCTTGGTTGACTTTGTTCCTTGACGGTTGTTTCGGGTGACAGATCTGACTGTTTTCTGCGCGCTTTAAATGGGAGGGTCACTTTTTCTCATTTTTCAATTGTATAAGTTGCTCAATCTATGCGGATCTATACATGAGTGTTTTTCTTTTCTCGCGACAACTTCTTTTTGAATTGAACAACGCGTTGGTGAATGACAATTTTCACATATTTCTTTTTCCGACTAAAATCAAAATTTTTTTGTTTTTTACGTTGGCACAAAGTCAAAGTTTCGCTCGCAATACAAAGTATCATTACCAGTGAATAAAAGTTACAGGTTTCAATCCCATCATCTATGAAAGAAAGAGTTTCACATTACTAGCTTAGTTCCGATTTCCGACAATTCGTTGAAAGCACACGCGTATTTTTACAAACTAACCTCCTCCTCACTGGGGATGATGACCTCTTCTGAGCGGGCGAAAGAGATCACCATTTACAATTTTCGTTAAATAATCCAATGGGAGTAGGCGGTGACGGGCGCTCGTGACGTTGGCCTCGGGATGGAGCCTCCGTGATTTCTGCGTCCGCGACCGTCGCTACGCGAGGTGGTATATAACCTGATGATTTTGGAAGAACCCAAGGGTACTCACTTACGGGTCCTCTGCTTCGAAGAGCGTAATTGTGGGGAATTTGAAAAGGGCCCACGGGTTGTTCGGATTCTGTAGCTCGTGTTGAGTCTGTCCTTTCCGGTTGGATCGAGTGTAATATGATCTCGTCCCAGGGGTCAACTAATTCCGATTGAGGTGACTCCGCGTCACTACCTAAATGTGAGTTGGAATTTCCTATTCCTGGGTTATCATCCTCTTCTAGGGTTTGCTTAAATTCTAAACGAGCTATCGCAGGTTTCATTCGATTGGCGTGCGTATGCAATTTCTTTCCGGTTTGTATGTGCTGAACGATGAAATCTACCGGGCTTGTCTCGGCAACGATCCGAAAGGGTCCCTGCCATCTGGGAGCTAATTTTCGTTTCAAACCAGAGGGGACTACTACTTCCTTTACAAAGATTCGATCTCCTACCGAAAATTTGTACGGTTTGTTTTTGCGCTGGTGATATTCGTTTCTGTCTATCGCGGCTTTTTCTGCATGTTCCTGCGCTATTTTGTGTGCTGAATTCAATCGGATTCTGAGTTCGCTCGCGAAATTTTCGCTTACGTCATAACTGAGTCTATTCGGTTCCGTAACTATATCAAATGGATATGTAGGGTCACGTCCATACATTAAATAAAACGGGGTTTCATTTGTGCTCGAATGCACGGTTGTGTTATACGCGAAAAGTGCGTAAGGGATCATTTCATCCCAATTACGTTGGTCCTTGTCAACATAATGGGTTAGAATGTCTATGAGCGTTTTATTCAGACGTTCTACCATTCCATTACACTGAGGGTGATATGCGGTCGTGAGGAGTCTTTCTATACGCAGTAAATCGCATACTTCCTTCATTACCTTAGAAACAAAATTGGATCCTCTATCAGTAAGCAGTTGTTTCGGGACAGAGTGTCTTAAAATAATTTGCGTGACGAACGCTTTCGCCACTGTTTTAGCAGTAATATCTGGCAAAGGGATCGCTTCTGCCCATCTAGAGAAATGGTCTATGAAAACCAATAAATATTTGTTGCCGTTATGGGTAACAGGGAGTGGACCCTGAATGTCTAATGCAGTACGCTCAAAAAGTCTCGATACTTTCGGAAACGTCTGCAAAGGGGCTTGATGACCTTGCAGGGGTCTTCTCCTCATCGCACATTCCTGACAACTGTCGCAGTAATTCGTAATATGTTTGTTCATTTCTGGCCAGAAAAATAGTTTTTGTAATTTCTTCCGCATCTTTTTAGCACCTAAATGTCCTGAGCTAGGAATATCGTGAAATAATTTTAAGATGTATCCTATCATTACTTGAGGAATTACTAATCTGTCCCAAACCTCATTTCTTTCAGCTATTGTCTTTCTATGGTAAAGAGTTTGATCTGCGTCTAGATAAAAGTTTGCTGCATCTAGGTTTGTTTCTTGGGAGGACGGGTCTCCCATTAATTGTTTTTTTAGTCGACTACAAAAAGAATCCTTTTGCTGTTGTTCGCTAACTTGTTCTTTACTAAAAATCGGCTGCACCTCGTCTATTTTCGTTACGGGCAAGCGGCTCAGCGCGTCAGCATTTGTATGCGCTTTGCCTGGTTTGTGTATGATCTCAAACTGATATTCCTGGAGCGCTAGGTTCCAACGACTTAGTCTCGAACTTTCATCTCTAACATTAATGAGCCATCTAAGGGGTCTATGATCCGTGATTATTTTAAACTTTTTTCCATACAAATAGGGTCTAAAGTGTTTGATTGACCAAATTACAGCTAGACATTCTTTCTCCGTGGTACTATAATTCCTTTCGGCTGGCTTGAGCAACCTACTTGCGTAAGCCACCGGAAGTTCTCCACGCTCATCTTTCTGCGACAACACCGCACCTATCGCAGTGTTTGATGCATCGGTTGCCAATATAAAGGGGCTATCAAAGTCTGGTGATCGTAGTAATGGAGCCGATATTAATATTTCTTTTAACCTTTCGAATACTGCTTCATGGTTCTCGGTCCAATGGAATTTCTCATCTTTCTTCAGTAAATCGGAAAGGGGTTTCGAAATCTTTGCGTATTGAGAAATATGTCGCCTATAGTAACCTGTCAAACCTAAAAATGCTCTAACGTCCTTCTCACTTTGTGGTCGGGGAAAATTTTTAACGCACTCTATTTTCGCTGGGTCAGGTCGGATGCCTTCTTCCGACACTTCGTGTCCCAGGAATTTTATTTGTCGTTTCAAGAAACTGCATTTTTTGGGTTTAAGTTTTATCCCTGCACTTGCCAGACGTTGAAAGACCAATTCTAAGCGCTCTAAGTGCGATTTGACGTCAGAACTAAACACTAAGATGTCATCCATATAAACCAGACAGATTTTGTGTTTTAAGCCCGTTAGTATCAAATCTGCAAGACGTTGGAAGGTTGCGGCTGCACTGCAAAGTCCCATAGCCATGCGGTTAAACTGGTAATGCCCTGACGGGGTACTGAATCCTGTCTTTTCTTTTGAGTCTGGGTCTAATGGTAACTGCCAATATCCACTTAAGGTGTCCATCGTGGAAAAATATCTTGCCTTTCCTAGTAAACTTAATGACTCTTGAACAAGGGGCAAAGGATAAGGATCTATTTTTGTAATTTTATTCAATTGGCGGTAATCTACAACCAATCTATAGCCTTGCGGCTTCTTAGCGACCAATAAGGCCGGTGCTGACCAAGGGGAGGTAGACGGTTCAACCACCCCACTTTTAATCATATTTTCTACTAAATCGTCCATTATTTCTCTTTGCGCGTAAGGGATTCTGTATGGGGCTCGACAAATAGGAGGGCTATTCCCTGTATCTATTTTATGTTCTATTAAATCACAATAGCCTAAGTCGAAATCATCTTTCGCAAACACGTGTTTATATTTATATAGTAGGTCCAATAAAGGGGTTAACTTGTCTTTTCCTATTTCGCTAAGGTTAAACAGATTTGCAAACTGAGCTCTAGTTAATTCATTTTCATTTGATCGCATCATTTCATTTCGCTCGGCCTCTTGCTGTGTTTCTTGTTCCGCTAAGACAAAAGTCCCTACTTTACTTCCCTTATTGATTTTTACAGGCCGCGTTTTTGTATTTAAAATTCTAACAGGTATTCTACCTTGCTTCCGGGTATTTACTAATGTACTCGCAACAAAGACTCCTTCTCTTTCAAAGGGTGAAGGTTCAACTACTCCTATCCGATTTGTCGTGTGTGAATGGACTTTTCCCTCTACAATAACCTCTGATCGCGGAGGAACTACGTAATTGTTTAACAATACTACATCAGCTGACGTATCGCTCTCTCTCTTGTCTGAGCTATCAGCTTTCGTGTATCTTAAATTTCGTTTCTCCTTTCGTTTTTTTCTTTGTGTGTGTCTCGTTTTTTTCCTCTTATCTACGTTTCTGTTGTTATAATTATTATCCCTATTTCTCCCATTTCTACTAGTGGTAGAATCGTCCTCTGTCGCTGCAACTTCATTTGTTTTGATTTGTTCTCGCGTTTCTTCTACCTTTCCTGTCTGCTTAGGGTTGCTAAAATTTTCTTGTAATTCAGCTGTCCCCCAAAAGGTCACGGTGTCTCCCGAGGGAAAGCTTAACGTCGCGTTTTTAACAGAAATTGTGACGTCGTATTTTTCGATGATGTCCCTGCCTAAAATTCCGTGATTTGGTTCTGTGATTTCGGGCTTTACTAAATAACAATCGTGATAAAAGACTAATCGTCCGATTCTGAATTTTAATCTAAACTTCCCGATCGTTTCTATAACGTGACCGGTAACGCTAACTAAATCTACCGTTCTCGTTTCGGCTCGCGATAGTTGTTCTATGTTGGGGAAAAGAGTTCGAGATATTAGGGTAACGGCTGCCCCTGTATCGATCGTCAACTGTACCTCTCTATCCTCGATCTCACAAATCATCGTACAGGGAGGCAAGTTTCTACCTTTCGATTCGGTTATTCCCGCTAATGGAGTTTGAATTAGGCCTTCTAGTGGCCGTTCTATTTCGCGATTGCGTTCTCGAAATTGTACCGAGGTGACTCTATCTAAATCTCGCGATTGTTTATTTTCTGACGAGTTGCGTTCTGGTGCGGGTAATGCTAAATATCTAGAGGGGGTCGCGTTGGATGGCGTTCGTTCGGTATCAAAACCACCTGTACCACCCTGACCGTAACGCGGTGGACAAAAGGAAAAGGGCGCAAAGTTCCCGCTACATCCGGGTTCAAATTGCCCAAATCGTGCCTGAAAAAAGGGTATCTGTCCTAACTGATTGATTGGAAAGGGGTTCGGCACGTTTCGCACGGGGACTACCCATTCAGGAGCGTCACGCTTCGCTCCCCATCTTCCCTGATACGGTGGAGGGACCTTTCCTCCGTACCATTCGGGTGGTGATGGGACGTACTCCCACGGATTCCGATTCGACGAAAAATTTTGTAGGTATTGATCTCTGTTCCCTCTCCACGGGGGATTTGGGCCTTGTTCCTGGTACTGATTATAAAAAGGGTATCGCGCGCGGAATTGTCTTTGCGGGAAGGCGGGCTGTGATCGCGGGGAAAATTGTTGCTGTGGACGACGCTGCGGACTTGGGGGATAACGCGGCTTTCGCTTCTCATTGTTCGCCCTTTCAGCTTCTCGGTTTCGATTTGGTTGCGAAGGTTCATCTCGTCGGAAGGCGTTTGTTTGCTTTGGCGCTGGCTGTTGATCTAATTTTCTCCCAAATGTTGCTAGTTGTTTCGATAGTTGCGCAATTTTTGTGTCGAGAGCCGAATCTCTCCGCGAATTGGTCTCCTCCGACTCAGCGTCGCAATTCTCTTCGGTATCGCCTACGCTGGCGACTAAACTCCGTGTTTTTCCTGTCAGTTGATCTATTGTCTCCTCGCGGATCGCTACTTTTAATGCTTCCGCGAAGGTCGCTGGATCATGCCCCATTACCTGTCTTTTTAATCTATCTGTTAGGCCATGTAAGAATTGGACACGCAGTTTTTCGTCCAATTCTCGCTGTTGACAGCGTTTGATAACTGCTTGTTCCTGTTCGGTTGCACCTGTGTGATCTATGGCCGTTGCGCTGGCGAGAGTCTGCAGGCGAACCGCGAACTCCTGCACCTTTTCATCTCTCTTTTGGGTACACGCGTGAAATTTCTGAACCCTAATCGAGTAAGGCTCTTGATCAAATCGAGTGATCATCAAGCGTTTGAATTGCGCAAAGTCTGTCACGCACTTCATATTTAAATCTCGCCATGCGAAGTCTCTAGCTACACCTGCGAGTTTGCACTTCGCAATACTCAAGCACTGTCTCGGCGTCCATCCCGCTAGGCTCGCGATCTCTTCCAGCGTGTCGAAAAAGTCCATGACACGTCCAACTTCTCCCGAAAACGTTGGGATCATACCTCCAAAGGTGGAGATGGATGGAAGAGTCCCGCTTCCGTCACGAGGCCGCGCCGCACTTGCTTCTGCCTCCATTTTTCTCACCCACGTATTTTGGCCACAATGCCTTCGTCGGCGTACTTACTAAATTCGTGGGACTTAAAATATCCCACTTCTGACACCACTGTAAGTTCGCCGAAATGGGGGGGGAGTTTTATTCCCAACCGTCGGGATGGCTAAGGGCTATTCGCATGTGGGTGGCGGTTTTGAGGAGGCAGAAAAACAAGCGTTTCACATAGAAACCGTTTATTTTAGTCGTAAATGCTTACATAAATTTAGCAATGGTCCTTGAGTTCAGAGCTTTAGGTTGTTTTCGGTTTCGGTCTGGTCCTACGCTGTAGGGGCCCCGTAGCAACGTCGAGTAAAAAGTTCGAAATTCTGAAGAGACGGTGCACAAAAGATGAACGGAAACACCACTGTTGGAGGTGAACGAACACGAACAGGTAGTCTAGAGGAAGCTCTTCTGTCCTTGACATCGGAGGCTTTATAATTTTCTCGGGATCGAATCATCGCTAATTGGTTAACTCTTCTCCTCCTCGCTTCCCAATTGGTTTCCCACCTGTCTCCAGGTGTAAATGGAGCTTCGTTAGGTCGCAGGAAAGGTCGACAAAAGAAGGTTTATCCGACACCGTCTTTTAGACTATGATCGCGTTTAATTGTTGACTACGACACCAACGCTCATTTTGATATATTTTTTTTTCTTTCAGGTTTCGTTTTGCTTTCTAAACTGCGTCTTAATTTTTAAGATTTTTCTTTCTAAATTTTCTTTACCTAAAATTTTGTTTTTCCCGTTACTCTTTATGAGCGTCGACATCAAAGTCCGGTGTCGCTGACTCGACACTTATAAAAGTTATCATTTCGCGGTTTGACTTAACAAACTTGTACATATCCCTTTTGGGAGTTTATTTCCGGGCCTCACATGTACATGTATACTGCCAGTCACCAGTTGTTTATGACTGTTTTGCTGATCGCATGACCAATAATCATGATTAATACAAACTAACCTATAAACCAAGTGCATTTTTTTACTGTATAGTTCGTACAGTAGAATCTTCTTTTAACAGATCACTTGGACTGCTGAAAATCATCTATTATTGTGAGAATCCATTATATTGCAAACAGACTTCCTCCACATCCAAGAAAATTTAACCTTATACATATAAAAAATACCTGTACTTGAAATTATGGCAGAGTCCCAGAAACTCGATTAACAATAACTCTACATTCTGTAAAACTTGTGTCGTTCAATTGTAAAAAAAAAATAATAATATATGTAATCTATTTTGTTGATTTTTCCAGTAGATGGTAGAAATTAGATTACATATTAATCAAATTGAAGACAAGTCTGCCCAAGAGGGACCACCATTTATTTTGCGTTTCAGACTAAAAATATACACATATGGCGACAGGCCTTCCTTTTTAGGCTTCATGTCGCCAGTAGTAAAGTCCTTTAAAGAAAACACAAACATCCGGTTAAAACTAAAAGGAGTCGGTGACATACAGACGTCTTACTCTTCAACCATCCGGCCAATGGGTGTTTCCGCTTTTTATCTGCTGGAACAGGTGCTGTAAAATGCAAATTTTGAAGCTGCACCCTGGCGACGGTACTTTAAAATTTCTTTTTGTTGATTTTTCCGTCCGATGGCAAGATTATTATTAATCAAATTGAAGACAAGTCTGCCTAAGAGGGACCACCATTTATTTTGCATTTCAGACTAAAAACATACACAGAATAATCTCGCTATCGGACGGAAAAATCAACAAAAAGAAATTTTAAAGTACCGTCGCCAGGGTGCAGCTTCAAAATTTGCATTTTACAGCACCTGTTCCAGCAGATAAAAAGCGGAAACACCCATTGGCCGGATGGTTGAAGAGTAAGACGTCTGTATGTCACCGACTCCTTTTAGTTTTAACCGGATGTTTGTGTTTTCTTTAAAGGACTTTACTACTGGCGACATGAAGCCTAAAAAGGAAGGCCTGTCGCCATATGTGTATATTTTTAGTCTGAAACGCAAAATAAATGGTGGTCCCTCTTGGGCAGACTTGTCTTCAATTTGATTAATATGTAATCTAATTTCTACCTCTATAACTTAACACTAGGATCAAATAACTTATCATTATTCACTGGTGATACTTGATAACAGCATCAGTTCTACATATTAACAATATAACCCTTTTTCCAAGGTGCCACTATAAAATTTCACTAGGACATAAATTGAAAATAGCCACCAAATACCAATATTTTTTTTTAAATTAAAATTTAACTACAAATAGAAATATCACTATTGTTGTTTAGTTAATACATTTATGAATTTACACATATAACACCTTTGCAAAAATTCCACCGTGAAATAACGATATCTTCTAGTTTAATTACCAGTATCAATATAAATGCCGCCATAAGATTTAATTTTGATTTATATGTTCCAAATTTTAAAATTTAATGTATATAAAAAACATTTGATTTTAAGCATTCCGTTTTTGGAATATAATTGGTTTAAGAACCTGAAGCAGACCTTGGGTAAGGTTGAAAGCATTAATTCGATATTGTGTTAAATGCTACGTTACCGGAATTAAAGGTTATGTAATGGAATTCCATTGTTTAGACCAGCATCATTGGTATGCAATAAAACTCGTCATTTTTGTAGCTCAGCACTTTCTCGGTCCACATTAAATCGAGTTTGTGGAACTCTACTGTATTCAGTCTCTTGAGATCTTTAATAAACATTGAAAGAACACAAAGTTTACAATAAATGGGGCTAGAAAAAATGTTATTCTGAGTTACAGATCTGCTAAAAGATAGTAAAATTACATTGATTTGGAAGAACCTGGGAAAAAATCCATTAAAATAAGATTCTACTATACATACATATAAAATCCAGTAATCTGACAATCTGCTGTAATCCAAAATCTACTAGTTCATATACAGGTATCCCTCGATTAACCTGGTTAATTAATCCCTCAATGCTACCACATATATCAACATAAATACTGTATTTGATTAACACAATTTTAAGTAAAGATGGTTATTAAAGCCACATTAATTAATTAAAACTTCTGCTATGTGTATAAAAGGATTGCTGCAATTAATTTCGGATGTTAATCAAATCCCACATTCAAAAAGGGATACCTGTATATGTCAGATTACAGAGACTACTGCATTTCAAATATATAAACATAAATTTTACTTTCTAAATTTTAATAAGAAGTAAAAGTAAAATTATTTTTAAGGAAACATCTTATATAGATATTACAATCATATTCTAGAATTAAAAATATACATGATGATATTAGTGTCATTATTTTTACAATATAAATTCAATTTATTTTCAGATGTATTAAAGAAAAACCATAAAAGTAATTCTTTATTGATGGGCACTCTAAATACTGTATTTGGCATCCCTCAAAAATACATGAAAGACTACTTTTAATATTTAAAGAATTCAGTCCAATAAAACTTAACTGTTTTATAATTGATATATTTGAGCATGAATTCTTATTAATGTTCCAAAATTTCAATGTCCAAATAAGACTAGAAAAAATGAATATCAGATAATTCTAAATAAGTGAAAACTCAATTATCCAAAGTTGATAGGACTGGGTCTTTCAGATAATCCGGAAACTCTGTGCTTTGGGTACAGCATCAAGCAATGTGCATTTAAAGTTTCACAAACAATAAATACTGTAATGTAATTATTGTATATGAAAGTAAATTACTTTACTCAAAATCTAATGTAATGTTACGTAGTTGATCTACAGTACTTTCAATTGGCAAATGATAAAGCAATTTCTAGTGGCATGAAGAATTTATTGTTTGTACAATGCTACACACTCTGGTTTCTTTTTATTTTCAAAAAACTGTTTTGGATAATTGATTTCTGGCAATACAAATAACTAATATAAAAAATTTAAAGTTTTGAAAAATTTTTGAGAATCCAAAAAACTTACCTAAACCTTCAAATATTCCTCCTAATATTCCTTGCATTGTTGCTTCCGTTCCTACCGGTGCCATCACGTTTGCGTAAGAGGTCATTGCAGTATAAAATATACCAAATGTTGGTCCTTGTAGCAATTCTACTGGTAGAACCAACCACGGATCATTAATAACAGAATACAATAAATAGCGTATTGAAAAAGTAAATAAAGTAAGACTGATGGTGTTTACATAACCTAACTTTTTTATGATTTCTCCTGCAAAGAAGAAAAATGGCAGTTCTCCAAGGAAGCTTTGTACACCTAAAGCTAAACCCATTATTAACTGATTAGCTTTTAAATCCGTCATGTACCAAAAAAAATATGACCACTGAAGGCCCGTAAGAGCACCGATAATGAAAACAGTTGTTATAAAAATAACTATACGAATCTGGGAAAATAGCATGCATACATTTTTGAAAGAGGTTTCAGAAAATTTAGCATTTTTAATATTAGAATCTATTAGAATAATTAAATCCAAAACTACAAGTGCAATGAGCATATGAAAACTGGCAGAATAATTTTTATGTGGCGAATCTCCTGTTATGAGATCATTTAAAAGACCTGTAAATAAACTAAACACACCCCATCCTATAGTGCCCCACAACCTTTGTTTTCCATAGAGATCGTTCCTTTCATCTAGTAATTCGTAGCAAGCTGCATCAGATAATGATGTTATTACACCCGAGGAAACCCAGGAAACACTAATAAAGGTAAAAAATAACCAAAACTGTGGAGTTTTATAAATAACTTCTTCATTATTGATGCAATTTTTAAATGATATATTGCATTTCATACTGCAATAAAATTGTTGTTCATCAAAGCATATTGGATTTACTGATGTACTTCTCCATGCTGCTTCTGTAATAACAAAAGCGTTGGAAATATTTTCAATGCTTACTGAATACTGTAAACGTTCTTGTTTGCACAAAGCAAAGTCCAATAATGTAAAATTTTCAAATTTTTGTATTCTTGTTTTATTTTTTAAGTAGTTACAAGGTTGACAGGACATGCTGCATTCTGCATAATTAGTCTGCAATGCAGAATGGAAGCACGACAAATTATATTTATCATCTAAAGTGAAATAGGAAGAGACCGTATTGCAAAACAGCAAAATATTTAAATTTGTTTCTTCGTTTTTAATAAAAAGTTTTGGTATATAATACATACAATGATAAGATAATGTTAATGTTATAATAAATAATATCAACATAAGTTTTAACTTTTGTAGATGATCGGCAACACTACCAAAGAATGGTTTTGCTGCTAGCGTAATAAAAGGAAGAATAGTAAATATCACTCCTACCGCCGAAGCTGAAATTTGCTGTTGTCCGGCTATCACAGATAGAAATGGTAATATTCCAGCTTCAGCTATAAAAGAAAATTTTAAAACTATAAATGTAAAAAAAGCAAAAATATTTTGTTATAAAATTTCACTTATTTTTTCGCTCTTAAACTATGAATATTTTTTTTATTAAAATTTTTCCCGTTATTTAATTACTGGCAATAATGAATACAGTAAACTTTCAATTTAACAAACTGCATAATTCATTCATTTTGACTAACAAGTAATGAATAGAAGGGAGTATGTGGTATATTAACAGGAAACTGATTCATCTGCTATTTAAGCTTGACAGCAGGATGGCTGAGTGGATAAGGTATCAGCCCACTGATCTGGGGGACCCAAAATAAATCCAAATTGATTGAAAAAAAGTATTTTTCCACAGTGGTCTGTCATGGATATGTCAGTTCCTATTCTTTACCACCTAGCTGCCCTCCATTATGGGGCTGATCAGAACAGAGGATTAAAAAATCTGTTCAAGTTCATCAATTTGAGTTTACTCCATGTTGGCACTGGAACATATTCTGTTAGAATCAAGAGATTCCATGTATTCCACAAGTCCCAACTCTTTGTCTCATGTTTGTGTGTTATTTTCACACAGAATACAATGAAACAGTGTTTTTCTATGATTTCTGAATTATTTATTTATTAAATAATTTCTTAATCTTCACAATTTAAAATGATATCAACTGTCATTTCATTGATAACATTCAATGTCATGGACTTTTGGCATTAACTCCCACTTGCTTCTACTAGTCCATTAAATTGAGTGTTTGCTGTATTTCCAATACATTTTAAAATAAATATTAACCAAATAGCTCTGGATAGTAATCCTATAACTAAACTATAACTTTAGTTGTTTAAATTAATACACAATATAATTTAAAAATACAGTTAGACAGCTGTACCATCTTATATTAAATTTAATTCTCAACTCTGAATCTGAATGTGAGATGAAATGTCTCAAAATATTTCATCTGTATATACTTCTTAAACCCTAAAAACAAACACTAAGATTCCTTGTTGCATTTATCCAGTATAAACTAATTAATCCAGCTCACTCCACTTAAATTGACCATTTTAAACACACACTGCAAGCTTAGCAATGATACATGTCAATTGTAATCCCACCAAGTATGAGGTTTGTTTGATGATTCAACTCATTTGCCTGAAAGGACAAACTGCCACTGAAATTAATTGGCAACTTGTTTCCATTTATGGCAAAGATATTATAAACAGGCAAAACATAAAATGGTATCCTATTGCCCGATAGCTCCCATCTCCACACTGTCACACAAGAGTTGTCACAGACATTCAAATGAAAAGTTTTGAAATATCCATTGCACAGTTCATATATCACACAAAGCAATCATCACTTCTTAAGTTGATGGAACATCTCTCTGAAAAGAAGTTTGATAACAACAACAAGGTTCAAGATGTGGCAATGACATGGTTATGCTAGCAAGTAGGAGATTTCTACGACGTCGGCATCAAGAAACTCATTTCCAGGCTCATCAAACACATTGAGGTTGATGGCAACTATGTTGAAAAATAAATAAAAATATGTTCTAAAAATCAATCAATCTAAAATTAAAATGCTTTAAAAATATTTTTGGACTTCATATCTTTAGTTTATGAATATGCATTGTATTCCTGATTAAAGTTCATTTACATATATATAAAGCTCAATGCCATCAATGCAAATTTTTCAAATGTTTTCAGAACCATCTGTCAATTCAATTGATAATTAAAATATGATAAGATGATTATGTATAATTATTATTATATCTGTAATATATGTAATCATCTTATAGAGTATTATTTGTGATGATAATATATTATTTTATACATATATATATATATAAAAAATATGGTAAATTCTTTCAAAAGAATGTGAATGACAAAATAATGTAATTATAAAAACAAAATTTATTCTACTTAATATTTTTGAGTGCTCTTGTACCCAGCATCAGGTTACCTATCTCAGATTAACTACTACTTATATATTGTTTCCTATAGTGGAAAAATGTACAGATCATTAAATCTGAACAGTGTAATCCAATGATGAGTACAAATGCTTTAAAATTTACAGAGTAAAAGCTTTTTTTTTGTTTCTGAAAGCAGTTTATGTGATTTTTGTTTGTATTTAACATGAAAGGAATCATGGATTGACTTCTTTAACTCTTTTTGTCTTGCTGGCATTAAGAAGGCCATTTTTTCTGAATTTTTGGCCAGGCTCACAACAAAGCCAACCATAAAAATTTCTGAGACTAACCCATATTTTAACCATGTCTCCCAGAATATCAATGTGATGATTTTAATGTCTTAAACATATATTTGTTTATCACATTTACTAATGAAAAAGATTTGTCATATCTATAACATATATTTATATATGTTATAGATATGACATTGTTATAGATATGACATTATCTATAACATTTATCATATTTGATGAAATTTATATATATAACATTTATCATAAAATCTGATAAATGTTATATATCTATAACATTTATCAGATTTTAATAATATAAATCAATTAATTATGCAAAATTAAATAATTTCTGTTAAATTGCAGAAAATGTTTCTTACCTCCGTAATATAAAAAATAGTGTAGCTTTATGAAAAGCAAATTCTTGTTAATGTTTTGATTAAAAATCTTCATGATTTACATAAAGAAAACCTTTTAATACAGGAAAAGTTTTACTAAAAATATTTTAAAAAATCATATTTTATCAATAATTTAAAAATTGGATATAAAAATAAATAGAAATCATTATTTCTGGTACATCTTGAAGTGAAAAAGATTTACCATTTTTATCTGAACTTAAATCAAATACAGTGGAACCTCGGTTAATGACCAAATCGGTTAACTTTTATTTCGCAAAAATTTTCTCTCGGATAACGCGAACGTAACGGATTTTTGTGTCAAAATTAGAGGTAGACGATGCAGACGTGAAGGAGTACATAAATGAACATCAAAATGAACTAACCACAGAAGAGCTGGTTGCCTTGCAGGAAGAACAAGTGAAAGTCTTACAAGAGGAGCATTTGTCAGAGGAAGAAATCACCAGTGCTGAGATCAAGGAAATTTGCAAAAAATGGAATGATGTGCAGGAATTTATTGAGAAATTCCATTTTAGAGAAATTTTGATTAAAAGAGTAAGACAATCAACTTTAGACCACTTTCTTGTTCCTTATCAAAAGAGACCTCGACTTGAAGAATCTCCTAATGCAGTGCTACCCGATACTTTTATGGAGGGGGATTCCCCTTCCAAGCATTAAGCTCCATACACTTCCACTCCTCTGCCACCAACTACAACCAACGGAGGCATGTATACAGTGCTATTTTATTAAATGAAATATACATATTTGTTACTGTAATGATAGATACTACATTTTCCTATATTTTCAAAAAAAACCCATTTTACAAATAAAATTACAAAACTTCCAGAAGCTAGAACAATAAATTGTATTTGCATTAATTTTTATGGGAAAACTTGCTCCGGTTAACGAACAATTTGGTTAATGAACAGAATCACGGAACGGATTACATTCGT
The DNA here is from genome assembly GCF_030686945.1 of Centruroides vittatus. Classification (NCBI taxonomy): domain Eukaryota; kingdom Metazoa; phylum Arthropoda; class Arachnida; order Scorpiones; family Buthidae; genus Centruroides; species Centruroides vittatus. The sequence goes on from NW_027122532.1 coordinate 22,864, forward strand.
CGACTGAGGTTCCACAGTATTGCTTATTATATATTTAAAACTTATTTTACAAAAAATAAAGTAATAATTTTAAAGATAAATGACAAACTACTTTTACAGTTTAAATAAAAATGTTTGATACTTCTATTTTATATACTTATTTTTATTTATTAAAGTGTATACAAATAAATATTTGGATTCAAAATATTTTACCAAATTTACTGGTAAAAACTAATTTAATATTTTTTAACTGGTAAATATTGCAGATAATTTGATATCAGCATATTTATTATATGCATGTTTTTGTCTGATTACCAGTAAACTGTTTATCAGTGGTAATGCAACCCTAGTTGGTCAAGTCACTATACACTGCTTCATTACCATTAAGTCTATCTTGCTTCCAACACCAGAATGGTGACCAAACTAAGATCATCTTATCCAATAAGTAAAATCTTTTGTTAAGAATGGCAGACACACTCCTAATAACTATGCTAAATCATCTCAATATAAAGAAAACATGTAATGACCTTGATCAACGGGTCAAACAAGGAATGTTCCTTGTTTTCGAGGCCAAGTTGGTCCCAATTGCAACTAGTGCCATTTGGTGAGAGCACTGATCCAACGTTGAATCATCGTATGAAACTTCTTGCATAAGTATGATGCCCATTTTTATAGCTTGTGCCCCCCTTTTGTATAGTCTGTGGGCACCACTGTACAAAGATAAAGCCTATGAATTGTGAAGCGAGTAACAATTTAGTCATTTTGAACTTTAAGTCACAAGCAGAAAAAACTAACATAACATAAAAATGGACGGATAGAGCAAGAACAAAACTTTTGAACCATTTTGAATTAAATTTTTATAGAACCATTTTGAATAAAGTGAAAAAAAAAAAGTTAGGATTTCACTTTACCTGAATAACCTGCAATCTTTCCAATGCAGACTTGATAAAAAAAGAAATTTTAGTTTTTAAATTAGTTAGTATTTATTATTTCTCTATTGCTTAGAAAATGAAGTAAACAAAAATAAATTTTGCTAGTTATTTCACCAGGATGTCATTAAATATAGCTTAAAAAAATCATGTCTTTAAAGCCAGAGCAGTTGAGGAGGAGCTGGGATTTTCCCCCAGGCCTAGAGAAAACTTAGGGTTTGTAGCAGTTTTAACCCTATAAATTAGTATTATTTTTATTAATAAAACATAAAATATTTGAAACTTTTCAATTAGTAAAGAAACATTCTACATATTTCATTTGTTCAAAAAAAAAAAACCGAGCCAAAGAGATCCACTAAGGCCATGGTTCCCAATTAATAGTGTGCATACCTGGGGGTACGCAAAATTGCATGAAGGGATACGCGTGACAATCTAAAATCGGTCAATTTAAAATTTAAATGCACGAGATGAAGCAATCAAACAAACAATGGGTGGACCATCAAAAATTCGGCAATTTACAACATGATGTCGAATGCACAAATTCGTTTATTTATAACTAAAAATATTCTCGAAATTTCATTTAAAAAAATGCATTTGTGACAATACCTAAATGAAATTCTTACACAAGAAACAAAAATTGTACAATTAACATAATTTGTGTTCGCAAAAATAATTTTGAAAATTTTTGTCGCTGCTATTTCTCGCGTGTGACAATGCGTCTTCTCGCAGAGTATAACGAGACTTCACTGAGTTTAATAATTAATTGTGACATCTCGCTTCTAAATCGGGCTTGAATCGATCTTTTTCTTGAAATAATAAAAAATTATTGGGAGAAAAGATGCTCACAATCGACGATAGCGATTACTGCAAGCATGTTTTTTCCCCAAATTTTTCCTACCCGAAAGGGGTACACGAGTTTGAGCTCTTTCTTGAAGTGGTACGCAGGAAAAACTAATTGGGAACCACTGCACTAAGGCAATGAGAGATCTACTCTATCCCTACATCCTATACAGGCACTCAGCAGCCCTATTTAAAGCTAAATATTGTAAATTTGGCTTTATGTAACAAAAAGTAGTACTTTGATTTATGGAATACTGATAAGTACTGTACATAAATCTTAAATGGGATATACCAGGAAATCATAGTAATAAATTGAAAAAAGGATAAAAGATCCTCTGGTGAAACATTTCTGCATTTATTTATTATTTATTCCAATATTAATAGCAAAGTCACAAAGACTATAAATGTATAATGGAATATATTGTTCTGTTCATAGTAACAGAACAAGCTATTCCACTGAAATTATACTATAACAGCAAATAATAAATATACACCTTATCACGTGGAAGAGGAATGTGGAATATATAGTGATTTGGTGTAATTGAGCTTGAATGAAGGGGCAAAAATTTCTTTACAGAATATCAAAGTATGGAAATTAAATTTTAAAGAGAATGTTTTAAAATGTGACATATTGTGTTAAAAAAGCATGTATGATGCTGGCTAATGATAAATGCAAACAAAACAATACTTTAAAGTATCCCATTCCTAAGGTGTGATATTTATAGGCAGCTCCAATCTTTCAATTTGCTTATAGAGTAGTTTTCTTTTGATATTATTTAACCTGTGGCTGCTTGGACTGCTTGGGAGACTAATCACTTGTTCAAAAAAATCAGATAAACTGTTGTTTTTGTCATTTTTTTCTATGTAAGTTTTTACCTAGTTGGGTAATTATTTTGTTTGTTTCGGATAGTTCTCCCATGTAGTTCTTTAAGTTTTGTATTTTTTTTTTTGGTTTTGATTTGAATTTAAGTTCAGAATGATTGATTTATTAATAATTTATGAATTTTTGTGATTTATTATTTTAATTGATGTATATATTTGTGGAATATGTTATATGATTTTGTAACACTGTGTATACTTGTGTTTTTGGTTTCTTTTTGTTTTATCCCTGCATCAGGGTCTTTGTACCAGTTATGCTAAATAAAATAAATAAATTTTCTTTTGAAAAATAAAAGCAGAATATATTTGCAATTTGTTTTTTGTTTATTTTTAATTTGATTACCAATTGGTAATCAAGTGTAAATAACATCTTACATAAATAATTTGGCCCTGAGAAAAGAGGATCAGTAAGGCATTTAAATTCAGGTTCCAGACAATTTAGTATTTTGTGTTTATAAATAAAAATAATATCACCAACAAAAATTTGACTTTTAATTATATATTAAAATAAGATTTTATTTTATATATATCTATTTGACTTTTAGAGAGAAGTGGATATACCACATTTCGGCTGGCCGAGGCCCCATTTCCTCCCTCTAACTCCTAAAATAGTCCAGCGGTGGCCAATTGGATAAAACCACCGATCGGGTTGCAAGTTTGCACTCGATCAATGGACCGACTGAATGGAGATTTACTTCGAGCGTCTAACATCTAAATAGGGGCAGTCTCCCACGAGAAATCCTCTGGGAGGCACCCTCTTTTAGCAGATCACCCCAGTGTTGCTTTATCCGATCAAATAAAAACAACTTCCTATAAAAATTGTATTTTTATATTGTAATAATCTGGTAGCTACTCTTAAAAATTAACTCATATTTAAAAAATAATGAATAAATATAATTAATAAATAGCTTCTAATACTGAAAAACCATATGATAGTAAAAGAAATTAAGTTAACAATGCATCTATCATTATTAAAAATATTAAACTTACTTGAAAGAGTCAGGGATAAATGCTTTCAAAGTATTTCCTTTTCAGATCCAGTTCAAAAAAACCAGTTCTAGATCTGAAAAGGAAGTAAAGTGCTTTGTAAGCATTTATCAATATTTAATCCCTCCCCTCCTTTAAGTAAGTCTGATATTTTTAAATAAGTTAGGTTATTAATTTTGTTGTTTGCTTAGCCACATATAAAATTAATGCAATCATCTCCCAAATTCTGAAAAGGTCAATACAAAAATGGACATAAAAATTTTATTCTTGCAAAACTGGGAGAGGGAAAAAGTCAGTTTTTATAATATTTTTGTTTTTTATTTAAAATAATATCAAAAATGTCACCATTTAGTACTAAATATAATTTCCTGCTATGTCAGAGAGGTAATTAATTTCCTTCTACACACGACACCTAAATTTTTTTACGTAAGAATCTATAATATATGGATAACTGTGCAATAAAAAAAGTCAGTTTTTTTAATCATTAATCAAGTGTTACTAACCTATGTAAATAATATATTTTTGATCTGAAATAATCAATTTTATCTTCTGTTCATGATAGTTCACTCATAATAAATATACAGATAACAGTTACCTTCAAATATTACCAAGTTGCATAATATACATGATTAATTTTGGTACAACAGACGATTCATTAATTTTTTGATCTATCTTTTTAGTTTTGAAAAATGTCTCTAAGATAGAGTTTTTAGAGATTTGTATTCTAGTTTTGCTTTTAATAAAATATTAAGAATGTCAACATTTAACACATAATGTAAATTTAATATTAAATCTAGTTTTATTACGATTTTATTGTATTTTAATAAAAAATTTAAATTCTATAAAAATACTGTTGACCGATTCAAAAATTACGCCAAAATGCAAAAAATATTTTTAAAGAATTAACTTTTAACATACCACTTACAAGTAATCAATGATTAAAACTATCAAAATGTTTCTTCTTGACGTCTGGTGTGTAAATGATAAATTACTTGAAGTTCTAACGGTGACCTTCGTGACATTGATTAACATTAACATATATAATTACAATATCCTGCAGCTAATACATTTATATTTTAAATACTTCACACTGTAGTAACTTATACTTGAAATATTGTAAAATGATTACGTGTTATTGTTATATGATAATTAGACTCTTCTACAACATGATCTAAAATGCATATATTATAAAAGACAAGGCAAAAAACATTAAATTTAAAACCATGTTGCACTTTGTATCATGTGACCTGTTGTTTATGAATTCAATGTACAGTACAGTACTGTTTACATAACACTTTAAACAAGAAAAATAATTGATTTAGAAATAGTTTCTAGATAGGAAAAGAATGTTATTAAGAAAAAAAATACATGATAAGCATTTTCAATAGTAAATTGAAAGAGAAATATTTCTAGTTTTAAAATAAAATTTCAAAACAAACTTTTGTTGTAATTACAGTTAAAGATACACAAATATAATCTGACTGTTTAACATAAATTATTGTTTCTTATTTACTAAAGTTGGATATCTAATTTGATCATCGTTAAAGTAGCCTACTCAAAGTCATTTGTAGAAATATATAGTGCCTGAAACTCAACCAAATTTAGTTAAAATACTCTTTGGAACATATGAAAGAATTTCCATGCAAAAAAAAAAGTTTTTTAATTTACCAACAGGGAGAATTTGCAGAGAGAAAATATCAATGGTGTAATTTCAGAGTTGAAAAGTTTTCATCACATAGCTCATTTGATTTACATTTAATATTCTGAGCTATCCTTTATGTCGGTGTTTTCAATCTTCCTCTCATTGCAGACAGGTAAAATTATGGAATTTTACACGGACCAAATAATTTCATGTGAATATAAATTATGCTTATCTAGAGTTACCATACATAACAAAGTACATATGATAATTCTAGATTACTGCTTTTTATTTTATTTTATTAAAAGGTCATCTCTGCAATGGAAGACTTGCTCCTGGTAATTTGACATGGCAAAAATCAAGACATTTTAGTCTTTTCTACGTATTGTATTTTTTAAATCTACATTACTATTTAAATGTTACCTGTAATCAACTGTGTCAGCTTAAGTAGTCAAATATTTTTCTGCAGACTAGTGAAACTTTTATAGACCAGTGTTTGAAAAAACACTGCTTTATGTGAATTATCAGAACGTTAACATTTGCATCATGCCTCAGTGCCAAACTAAAGCAGAGTACATGACAAACTGCTGATCGTGTTCTCCTGATGGTTCCAAATCTGCATCACAAATAGTTTAGATTACAAAATGCCTATTGTATCAGAGTGGTTTGAAAGTTGAAGGGTGAAGATCAAAATATCTGGAATCTGAAAATCCATGGAGGCAGCAACAGCTTCTTCATTTAGGTCCAGCAGTTGCCAGACAAAACAGACATTCCACAAGGGCAGCCAATACTAGTGAAAAAATCGACAGTTATCAATCTGGAAGCCCAAATTCCATTTCAATGGCAGGCTAAACGATAAATAATAGTAGAATGCAACTAATCTGTACTAATGTTTATGAGAAACTTTCTTTCTATTGTCTAAAACTACAAAATTAGGTTTTTGAGTTTTAAAAGATAACTTGCAATATTTTGGTTATTTCTAAGATTAGGTAATGGAGGCGGCCATGCTGGTTGGAAATGAGCAATTAATCACTCTGTCGGCTGTTACCGACAACTGCTATGATACAGACTCTCCAATATGAGGAGATGCTCCATCTTGCATACAAGCGATCAATTCAATAGATCTTCATTCTGTAACTGTAGAATAACATATCTTCATATCTGACAATAGACAAATGGAAAAATTTATATTCTAGTGCTAATAGTTTCTTTGAGAAATAACAGATTAATGATACAGTTTGCTTTAACTCTTACTATATAATAACCTAAAGTTTAGAAGTGAAAGAAAATTTTATGCATTGCATATTGATTTGTCTCAGCCTAAATGTGGCAGTTATGAGTATCTATACTTTCATTCTGGTGAAAATAAGCATCATCTCCTGTGAAACACTTTCCATGACTATTATTACCAATTTCAAACAAGGAATGTCAGAATAAATGTAAAATCTAGTTTATAGGTCAATACTCCAACTAAAGATGTTCCACACCCAACTACTGCTTTCTACTGAGAAAGCAGTTGAGTGTGGATCATCCTTTAACAATAAAATGCATGAATTTACCCAAAATTTTTCACACAGTGAAACATAACCAACTTACCTCAACACTAAACAATCACAGTTTGAAGATCCTCAATCCATTGATTGCTTCATAACATATCACCAATATCTTCATCAAAGCCTGTTGATCTTACTTCCAAAATCTGGCTTCTAGCATCCAGCAATCATTTTTTTGAGTGAAAATGATATGAGTGAATGTCATTGTAATTGCTTATATTACTAAACTTTTCAAAGCCCAACAGTAGCATTAACATTGCCTTGATAATGTATTTGGTTTTCATTATTAAGTATGACAAAGTGTTTCTAAGAATGAAAACTGGTCATTTGAAGACTTCAAAGTGAATCTTCATCCACAAACGGATTTTTGATAGAATATTTTAAACATTTTACAAATGGTTAAGTAGTTTTTATAGAAAGATCCAGACTGTTTTGGTGTTTTAGTATTAGTTATGATAATTATATTAATGTTGCAATGTAGTTTAATATAATAAGGGGCCAACCATAAATTACATAAGGTATTTTGGGGTGGGTGGGGGTCAAAGATTTCTTACTCGGGTAGGGGGGTAATAGATCGTCTTATGTAATATTCTTATTTTTTGATCTCGTTGAGTGGTGGAGTTTTGAATTTGGCTTCAATTTGGTGGTTTCTATTAAGAATGCTCGTTGTACTAACGCCATCTCACGTAATGTGGTAGAATAATAACGCTAGCAGACTCACGCTCTACCATGGGAGAAGTGTCCTACCATGTGGTGGTTTCTCACTCTTTTTTTTATTAGAATAAGTGCACCACTCCTATGGGTGTATAACACTAAGAATACATAAACCAAAATACATGATACAAAGTAAACATAAAATTAGTATTTGGCTTTTAGTGAAAACTAAAATGTAAAACTAGAAATTAGAAATTATGAATAGTCTTTTCTTCCATATTTCTTGAACATAATTGTAAAAAGCATCAAACAGTGGCTTCTGAACAAACTTATTGAGTGGACATGGCCACCTGAAACCAAGCGTAAAGATTTCTAATTTCAGAATAAGTCTATCTTGATCATAAATTGAACAATGATAGATTATATGGTCGACGGTGTCTAGGTTTTCTATAGAACAAAAGCAAGAGGCAGTTTCTGCCCGGTTATACATCCCCAGGTAGCTTCTAAAATTATCATGCTCAGTAAGTAGTTGAGCAGTAGCAAACGTTAAATCTCTAAGTGGTGATGACAACCTGCATTCAACACTAGGAAAATAAAGTCTTTTATTCTACCAGTTTTACTGCTCAACTATTGTTGATTCCACTTTTGCATAGCATTGTCATAAATATACTTTTTTAACACTGCTGCATGAGAGAGGGATGTGAGTGTAGTCCAAGTCAGTTTCCTTTGCAGCTGACTTAGCTTCAAAGTTGGCTTTTTTATTTCCTAGTATGCCACTATGGCCAGGAACAAATATAAAAGTTCTTATTAACAAGATTTTTAATATGGTGCTGGATATATGTGATTTTATTGCTATTGCAATTGGAATTTAATAGAGCTTTTAGGACAGACTGAGAATCACTGTAAATGTTGACAGACAAGAGTTTTGTTTGGTAGTTAAGTGGCCCACTGAACAACTTGGTAGACAGCATCTTCTTCAGCTTGATAGATGGAGGTATCTGTACTTCTAACATATTTTGGTTAAAATATGTCAGTTTGGAAGAAGATACAGATATTTGAGCCAACAGGAAGACCCATCTGTGTAGATATTAATGTCTGCATGGTTATATGTGGAGGAAGCAGATGAAACCAAATGTACACTGGGGATAACCTTGTTTACAGGGTGACAATCAGAGATAGTAGGGTAATTGCAATGTGGTAGCATATGAACAGCCATAGATAAAAGTAGATACCGTTGTTGAACATTGATGTTTATAGTTCTGATGTAGTAGTTTAGAACCTTTTCTACAATACATAGTGGCAAAGGAAAAAGTTCTGCTAGAATCAGAGGCGCATTAGTAGAAACAGTTCTGCAGCACTTTGAAATTCTGATGGCAAACTGTCTTTGAAGAGAGAGTAACTTACTTGCTACTGAATTTTTACTAGTTACATGATCCCAGCTAGAGGCCACATAAAGTAGCATTGGTAGTATTGCCCCATTATATGGAGTTTTATAAGCTTTATGATTTTGTCCCCAGGTACATCTAGTACATTTTAGCAGCATGTACAGTAGTTTATTTTCTTGGCCTTAGCCAAGATGTAATCAATATGGCAACAGAATGTGGTTTCTCTCTAATCTCTCTTCTTTTATTTTGTATGATGTTTCTGTTTACACATGCACTAGATAATCGATCTGTCAAAGTTTTCTGCGTCCTTTTGTGAAAATTAAAATTAATATAAAAATGAATTTTATGATGTTGATTAATGATTATGATGATAAAAAGATTCAAGTATTGACACAAAAACCTTTGTAATGCAGCCTTTTAATTCAAATTTCTAACATTTTTGGCCATGTTGAAAGGTTTTTGTGTTGATACTTGAATAGCAATTAAGTGCAGTTAAAAGAAGAAAATAAAAAGATTGTTATTAATAAAAAAATAAAATTCTTAAAATAAATTGTTCATTCGAATTCATTAAATTTTTATATTTTTAAATTTGTTCACATAAAGTGCTTAATAAATAATAATACATATTAATTAACTAATTAATAATTATATATTTTAGACCTAAGGTTTTTAGGGTTTCATAAAAAAAGTTTTTTTTGTTAAAATCTTTCTATAAAATCATGCCTAAATATTATGTAAGAGGGAAGGGGAGGGAGGATCAAAGAAAATATTACGGTTTCTTACACAGGGGTGGGTGGGGGTCTAGAATGGCTGAAATCGCCCTTACGTAATTTATGGATAGCCCCTAAGTGCCAAACGAACCTATCTGACCATGGCAGGAGGCCTCACCTTCTTAGAGACCTCATCTCACTGCTCATTACTAATATCCACATAACCACCTAAAAAAAATTTGAGATGGAATCTCTAGTGAATCTAAATATAATTTTTACAGTTAAAGGATTGTCTTCTTTAATTTAAATTTTAAATGAAAATTTTCCTCATGGAAAAATTGTTACAATAAACAATTAAGTGTAATGAGTATTAGTTTTACTTTTAACAAATTGGCACTAGTCTTTGTTAAATATAATGATACAGCACTAAAGTCTGGGTACTACAATATTTGACCATTATTTCCTTTGTTAATTTATAGAAAAAATAATTTGTTAGTTAAAGAACTCACATTATTTTAATCTTATGTCTTTTCTTGTTAATTGTAAATCTAAATATGACAATAATTATAAGTTTTCTATTATTTTGTTTATAAATCTATCAGGATTTGTAATAATCCTGATATAATGGACCAACAGAAGAAAAATTTATGACTTAATTATGGTTTGATTCATTGCTTCTTATGTCTTAATTACTTTTGATAGATTTAAGTTGTTAGTGATTACAGAGAATATAACAATAGGCACTTGTGTATGAATATGAAATGAATACGATTACGTCTATATTCAAAGTTAGGCTGCGATTATGCAGATACGAGCGAACGAATTTTCCAAGCGAGCAAGAATATGTGGCAAGAAAAGACGACGACGTTTCTTGCTCTTTTCTGTGTGGTTGTAATAAACAAAAGCAAGAAACATTACCACCTCTTCTTGGTCACTCGCGTCTGCATAGTCGCACCCTTAAACTAATTTAAGTATTTTGTGAATTATGTTGAAGAACAAATGAAGTAATTATTAATCTTTAAACAATTTTCTTAATAAGAAATTATTGCTTGTAATATCTGTCAGTAGTCAAATAATCAATTTTTAAAAATTTATTAATTCAGTGTTTATAATAAAGATATAATTATTAAAAATTATTACAATTACAATGTCATAAAAATAAAATAAATCATTATATAATTTAGTAATTATATTAAAATTTTGAAAAAATTAAACAAACTATTTTCGATTATCAAGACACAAAATTTTAGCTAGACTCCAATGCCAAAAGTTATTAAGAGATGGAGCCTAATACCTCCCTCTAATGCCAAATTGGTTGCATAATTTATTTAGTATTATAATTAGCCATATCTAGACCGATAGAATTCAACATTGGTTGGAGTCTAGCTTTATAGTATATTAGGTCTAGTGATGTTATACATAAAGTTTTAATCGAAACTCAAAATAATTTTTTATTTATAAAAATCCAAGAATTTTCATTACTTAAAATTATATAATAAAATACCCTGTAAAATATACAAAATCAAAATGGCATCAGAAGAGTGAGTTTAGCAACGACAGATTGGCAGTTGATGTTAATATTTACATAAGATATATTTGATAGCAAATTCAAAATTCAGAATGTATTCTATTTAAATCTTTAAAACTTTAGAATTTATTGTTCAAATTTTTAAAGATTAAATTAGTGTATATCAAAAAATTTATATATTTAATTTTAATTAAGAAAAGTAAACAAAATACCATGAATTTTATATTTGCTTAATGATTAATTTTCAAATGTAGCAATTTTATATTAATCAATAGTTAAAATTTTCCACTTAAGTAAAAAGTAAAAAAACAGAAAACCGATATGGAAATTGAATTTGTTTTTATTATGCCTATTTTCTGACATGAACAAAAATAACTGTAAAACCAGAAATTGACATGTTAATTTGCAAGGTTATTCATTAGTTGTTGTTCCTCCATTTTTTTGAACCATTATTAAGTACATTAACCATGAGAAGAACCGGATAGACGACGTCCATTGCAGCTATTTAACCTGAATATCAGGAAATTCAAGTCCCAAAGTTTTGTCCTATGTAAAAAGTATCACATTAAACTGATGTAAAATTATTTTTTTTTATAAATGGTAAAAAAATTTACTTTTATTTTTATTGATTTTATTTTTGTTTTTGTGTGTTGAGAGAAATGTGGAAACACTTATATTTGTGATTGGCTGGGCATTGTTTTATTTAAGGCTCTGGACATAAAACAAATACAATTTCTACTGAGGTTCTAACCCTAACTGCATGTAAAGTATAGATGATTTATTATTATTTTTATTTTACATTAAAAGGCACTAGAGACCAAAAGTAACAAATTAAAAATAATATATATATAAATTATATTTGTTATCTGTTCTTTCTGTAATGTGATCCAATAATTCTAATATCCTTGGAATTATTTGACAAGAGCGGATAAAACCAAAATATATATAATTTGAAACTTCCTTAATTTGACAAAAAGATATATTGTAGCATTTCAATGTGTATTTAACGTGGATTTTGTTACTTCAAGATTTGCTAGAAAGGTCAGCTAATGTTACTAAATCTTAAAGTCCTGTTTCACAGAATTATTCTTTGTTTCCTTTAATATCTCAATTTAAAACTTTTACATGTTATGATGCAAACAATTTGCCAATATATGACATTATTTGTTGTATATTTGTCTGATAGTTTAAACTACAAAAAAAAAATTCCTGGAAAATTTTAGTTAGTTGAGATTTGTAGTTTTGATAGTTCAGCTAACAAACACATCTTGGACTAGTATTTATCTTTAGAAATATAGTCTCTGTTTGACAGTAATTAAAATAGAAATCACAAGATTTAAAGATTCAATTACTATCAGCTGACAGTATTTTTACAAAATAAAAAAAGTAAGTTGTCTTCACAGTGCCATTATGTCCAATCACTAGGAACAAAACAGTCATCCTTTGCAGAGATGATCTTTTTAATTTAAATTATACATATATAGTTTTTAATTATTGACAGTGAACATCTTAAACTGTTTTATATGATTTTACAGAGGTATAGGCTCTAATAAAAGGTGTGTCTGCAAAGGAAGACTCTCTTGTTCCTGGCAATTGGACATGATGGAAATGTGATGATGATGTAGTTTCTTCTATATTTTTTAATTATTTTATTTACCCGAAACCAAGCTAATTCGGAATTTTGCCAGGTTATTAAACTTATTATATTTATTAAACTTGCTATTTATTTCATTAAATTACTAATAAAATCCTGTCATTCTTCATTTTAGGAGCTTAATATTTTTGAGAAAGTCTTCTCAAAAATAATTCATAAAACTCATCAAGACCTTATTGATAAATTACGTTAAGGTGTCATTGGATATTTAATATTTAGTAAATCAGCTTTTAAAGACTTCTTAAAGATTCATTTTTAAAAATTCAATCAATATTTAAAAGTTTTTTTTTATTAAAATAAAAAACTATACAATAACTTCTCTCTGTAAAAGCTAACATATTTCAAATAGAGATTCCATACTTTTCATTTATAAATTAAATAAATTTCATTTATCCATTAATAATACTTGCTAGAAAATTTATAAAAAACTTGTCGTCTCCCCAGATTTTTTTCTTTCTCCATTTGTTTCTGTAAATAAGGAAAACCTTATATGAAGCTATTAAATATTATATAAGATATACAACTAATAACAGAATAATGATAAAATTATTATAAAAAATTGGTCATTATTGTCATGATGACAATGCTATTGAAAGACTTCTATTCTAAAGTTAGACAATTATAAGATAATACAGTAAACCGAAAATCGGAATCAATTGGGGACTGGGGTTTTCAGATTAGTGATTTGTTCCGATTACCGATTATGTATGAATAAATATATTAACCTGTCCGATGTTCAAATTTTTCTCCGTTGCGTGTCGCTTCGTGTTGAATTTTCGTCCAATTTTAAGCCTAACGAAAATTTTTATAATAATAATCGAGGCTATCGTAACGTTAAAAATTATTTCTTCATTTTGTACAAACAAAATAAATATATTGAAGAATATAAAAACATGAAAATTATACTTTAGAAGTAAATTTAGTATCAAAAACATTCGATTCAGCACGACACAGTCCGATTGAAAATCGTTCCGATTACCGGGGTTCCGATTAACGAGTCTCTACTGTATATCTAAATTGTATTGAACTAGCACAAGTCACTAATTCTGGAAGACACGATAATTCATAATTAACAATGTTGCTGCTGAATTGATGTAGGTGTGACCAAATTATTAAAATCATAATTTCAAAAATACATCAATTATATGTCAATAGTCTACACATTACATGACTTCTATTTACTTCTTGGATACCATGATTACGTACCAAATAAGATCATACTTTCATTGATTGAATGAACAGATTCATAGCACCCATTATCATTAAAAATAATGATAACCAATAACTTTTTTTATTAACTGAACAAACACAAGCTCCCAACTTGATTAGAAACTTAATTTTCCATTAATTTCTGACATTGGTGAAATAGTTGCTCTTAAATGGTAATTTAAATAGTTAAAGGTTATAGGTGCATTGACTGAAAGCTGACAATCTTTATTAATGATTATTATAAATATAAATTTCCTGAATACTGTTTTTATCTAAAAATTAAGTGCAAATTGCTGAAAATTATGTTTTCAATAGTATTAATATATTTTTTCTAATATAAAAAAAAGTAATGTGTGTATAGAAATGATGTGTGCTAATTATATATTTATTTTTGATAAAATTCAGATTATAAAAATTTCTATTACAATTAATAATCTTATTTAATCCAGAGTTAGCAATAATGTCATATCCATCTTTACATAAGGGAAGTTCAAGATTGACCTGCACATTCTGGTGTAACTTATGTTATGGATCATGATGTAAATTTGTTGTTATATAGATATAGACATTACTTCCTGCAAAGAATTAATGTTTCTCTTTGTCACTTTCACAAAATAAGTAAAATGACAAGATATAGGAAGATGTTTGCAAAAGTACTGAAAAGCAATGCATCATAAAATTTTTTATGAAAGAAATTTTGCTGAAATTTGTCCCAAATTGCAGTATAGGGAACAAATATTATCAAGGAAAATTGTGTACAATCGGTACAGCAATTTTGGTGAAAATTCAGATCAAGCGTCAAATGTAGCATTGTCATCATCATCATCATCATCACAGATGAGTTCTGCAGATGATGTAAGTGTCATTTTGGAATGCTGATGATATTATAATGGATTTCCTAGCATGGAAAATCAATACATATTCTGCACTTCTGAAAAACAAGTCCTGCAGTGCAATCATCAAGTAGAGCAGAAAAATTGTTGGAGACTATCTTACTGCATCATAATTCATATCTACAAACAGCTCAAGTGACAATGGACTGGAAAATCCTCAGCCATATCTGTAGAGATTAGATTTAGCTCCAAGCAACCTTCAACTATTCTGGCAATTACAGAAGCACTTAAGTGAAAAGAAGTTTGCAATAAACAATACCTTCCACAGTTGTATTCCGAGTTGTTTATAATAAGAATGGAAAATTTCATAAAGTGTTGTAATTCAAGCCTTTCCAGAATGATTGAGAAAGTGTATGATGTCAATTGATAGTAACTAAAAAGGCCACATAGTTTGGACATTGTCATATTTTTTTCATAAAATAAAAAGTGATGGCCAACCTTAAAGCATATTCATAAAATTAGAATAATGGTTTAATTATATAAAAATTTTAAAATTAAGTACAATAAATAAAACTTACCTATATTAGATGAGCCTTTCCTAAATGATAATATTATATTTATTACTAAATGAAATAAGCAGCATACAATAGCTATCAATCCAGCCTTTTGGAATGTGTCATGGCTTCCATTATAATCAACATTTAAACCACCCAATAAACTTCCTACTGCAATACCTAAATGAAAAATTTTAAATATCCTTTACTGTATCATCGTTTCCTCTAGAAACAGCCAGCAAAGTAAAAATTTCTTAAATATTTTCAACAGCAGAACATGTATAATCTATCACATAGCAAAAACTTAATAAATGGGTTACAGAAATGCTAATTAATACATTTATAAAACATTTTATTTAGTATTTGGATTAACAAGTTTAACATTATATTATAAACAAACAACTCCACTAAAACCAGATACATTATATTACTAAAAGCCAACCAATGCCGTACGTCATCAAGCTAGATAACAGCTATAATACTAATAAATTACAATGATACTAGAAGGAGGCATTAGGTGCCATCTCTTAATAAATTTAATAATTATAATAACTGGAAGACAAGATCAAGTCTGAGGTCCAAGTAGCACAGCTGGCAATGCATCCACATGGTAAGCAGCAGTTGCAGGTTTGAAGACTGTACTATAGATCATCACCTATGGAATTTCGGGACCGAGTATATATTTGAACTCGGGACAGAGTTTAACAATACCCTACTTTTGGACCAGAGACCAAAAATAAGAAAGTTATATTATTTACGATTTCTTGCCTTTCACAGTGCATTCCATGCCATTTCAGATTTTTCCGCTGCCTAGCGGTGACGGTCATCTCCCAGAAGGATAAGTTAGGTTTGTTGGACAAGCCGCGATAGTGGTGTGTAGTACTAGCCAACCGTGAGCAATAGCAAGCATGTCAGTGGCTGAGGGGCCGTAGGCCCTGAAGTCAAGGTGTACAAGGGTGTGGGAAAAAGACTTAACTCGAACTGCAGACAATCAGTATGCTCGTGGATAAACATCTGCCTCTGTTGAAGGTATATATAACTGACTTGCCGGACTGCCTGTCAAACACGCGATAGGCTTAGCAGAGAGAGCAACGTGACTCCCAATTATCATGCAATGGCCAGAAAAAGTATGACGACTTTCTTATTTTTCATCTCCGGTCCAAAAGCAGGGTATTGTTGAACTCATCTCGATCCCCTCAGTTCAGAAATATACTCAAAGTCCCAAAATTCCATAGGTGGTAATCTATAGTATCCCCGGTTCGAATCCCACTCCAGGCCAATTCTTTTCTTCCAGTTATTCTAAATTATTTAATTAAAATTATAATTATTAAATTTATTAAGAGATGGCACATAATACCTCCCTCTAGTATCAAGCTGGTTCATAATTTATTAGTATTATAGCTGTTAACTAGCCCAATGAAATACAGCATTGGTTGGCTTTTAGATTATATTATATACTGTGAAATTATGTTTAAAAAACTATACAGTTCATTCAACAACTATACATTCAATTTCAGTTAACTGATGTAAAATTTTCATAATTAATTCATTTAGTAAGCAATAATTATTGAGGAATAAAACCTCTGCAAAGATAGGCAGTACTCAAACCCTTACAATATGATAATTCTTAAAATTCTAGCCAGTAATTATTATATTGAAAATTTATACATTTAGGACCACAAAATTAATATCCAAAACAGACCATTTAAATAGTAATATAATGATAATTTCTAGCCATAAGTTTCTTCCATTATTCGATACAATTGTCAAATTGATTAATATCAACATTTGACGATTATACAGTAGAGCATTGATTATCTGACTTAATTGGGGACTGGGGTTGGTCGGATAACCAAAAAGTATAAAAAAATACATTATTAGTATAGTGTATTAGGCCTGGTTTAAATACTAGCCTCCCTTTCATGGTCGAGACAGTGCTGCCAGCTAAAACATGCAAAAATTTAACAAAAATAATATTAAAGTAGCCAAGACATAACCAAATATCGTAGTGCCACATCACTAGCGGACACTTGAATTTGCCGACTAGAACGCAGTCTGTTAACTGATAAGTCGGTTAATCGGGGGTCGGATAATCGATGCTCTTCTGCAGGGGTGGCCAACAAGTCAATCGCCAAGCCAATTTTGATCGATTGCTAGCGATATCTTGACTTAATGTATTATATTTGTAACCGACGCAACTGTATGCAAGCAGTTATGACTCGACTCATAAGCAGTGAGTGCCCTTCGTACTGAAACACAGTGTATAGACATAGTATGTATTTCACACTTCCCCTCCACAATTAGACTATGCCGATGACAAGTCGATCGCGACACATTTTTACGACTAGAACGCGGTCTGTTAACTGATAAGTCGGTTAATCGGGGATTGGATAATCGATGCTCTACTGTATTTAAAAAATAAAATAAAAACAATTTTAAATAATAATAAACTTACCTAAACCTTCAAATATTCCTCCTAATATTCCTTGCATTGTTGCTTCTGTTCCTACTGGTGCCACAACTTTTGCATAAGAAGTCATTGCAGTATAAAATATACCAAACGTTGGTCCTTGTAGTAATTCCACAGGTAAAACGAACCATGGATTATTTATAACAGAATACAATAGATAACGTATTGAAAAACAGAGTAGAGTAAGATTAATAGTATTTACGTGGCCCAATTTTTTTATTATTATTCCTGCAAAGAAGAAAAATGGCAATTCACCAAGAAAGCTTTCTACACCTAAAGCTAAACCCATTATTAATTGATCAGCTTTTAAATCTGTCATGTACCAAAAAAAGTACGACCAATGAAGACCTGTAAGAGCACCAATAATAAAAACAGTTATTATAAAGATAACTACACGAATCTGAGAAAACAGCACACAAACATTTTTTAGAGAGGTTTGAGAGAATTTAGCATTTTTAATATTTGAATTTATTAAAATAATTAAGTCTAATATCATAAGTGCAACAAGCATATAGAAACTGGCAGAATAATTTTTCTCTGGTGAATCTCCTGTTACAAAATCATTTAAAAAACTAGTAAACAGACTAAACAAACCCCAACCTACAGTACCCCACAACCTTTGTTTCCCATAGAGATCGTTCCTTTCATCTAGTAATTCGTAGCAAGCGGCATCAGATAATGATGTTATTACACCCGACGAAACCCACGCAATAGTAATAAAAACAAAAAATAACCAAAATTGTGGAGTTTTATAAATAACTTCATTATTGATGCAATTTTCAAATGATATATTACATTTCATACTGCAATGAAATTGTTGTTCATCAAAGCATACTGGTTTTACTGACATACTTCTCCACACTGCTTCTTTAATAACAAAAGTATCAGAAATATTTTCATCCTTTCTGTGTTTGTCAATGTTCACTGAATACTGTAAATGATCTTGTTTGCATAGAGCAAAGTCCAATGTTGTAAAATTTTCAAATTCAAAAGTTTCCGAGTTATTTGTAGCATATTTACAAGGTTGACATGATAAACCACATGCTGTGTGATTATTGTGTGTTTTAGAATGAAAGCACGATGAATTATATTTTTCATTTAATGAAAAGTAAGTACTGGCCGTATTGCAATGTAGTGATATATTCATATTCCTTTCTTCATTTTTTGCAAATATTCTTGGTACAAAATTCATACATTGATAAGATATAGTCAATACCACAATAAATATAATTATAATAATCTTTAATCTTTGTAGATGATCAGCAATACTACCAAACATTGGTTTTGCCATGAGGGTAATGAAAGGAAGAATAGTAAATATTACTCCTACTGCTGAAGCTGATATTTGTTGCTGTCCAGCTATCACAGAAAGAAATGGTAATATGCCAGCTTGAGCTGAAAAAAAAAAATCAAGAAGTTTTATTACAATAATATATTTATTCTTATATATAAAAATATACAAACTGTTTATAATGTGACTTATAGCAATTTGGTAATGTCTTAACCCCCTCTCAGTCACTGTCGCATCCCCATATGTATATACAGTGATCATTTTTTTGGCTTTGACATATGTCACATATTTGTTGTGAAAAAATGCTCTAGAAACTTTTATTTTAATGCCTCTGCATTTGCTGTTGTTTTATCTTTATTTCACTATTTCTCCAACAGATGGCATTATGTTGCGAAAAATACTTTGCCGTTTGGCGGAAAATTTCGTTTCATTTTGGAATCTGCTAGCGTCTATGCAGTGTTTTTGATAATTTTATTTGTTTGGAAAAAAAAAATTGTTTTATTTATAATTATTAAAATAATATAAATGTAAACAAATAAAATTATTTTTAGAAAAAGAAAACAGATGTAGGAGCTTTCTTTTTTGCACGTTTTTCATTAGAATTATTTATATACCAATATCAATGATAAAAAAAAAATTGTCACTTTTTGGACAGTCAACTTCAAAAAAGTTAGATTGAGAAGGAGGTTAAAATAACACTAAGTATCCTTCATAATCCAGATAAGCATTATTCATGAACTGTATAAATAGCTCTCAAATTACAGGAATTTTTAATACACGGGTGGGCACAAAATCCCATTACCACTTTAGAAAATTAATTGTATGTTCCATTTGTCATTTGTTTCAGATAAAAGAACATGAATTGTGGTCAATACAAGTAATTTAATCATTGAAGAATTTATAATTGCCAGTTGTTACGTTTATAAAAAGGAAAGAACAGGAACTAATGCAATAAGTGTGTGGTTGTGTTACTCCAGCAATAATAAGGAAAATGGCACACAAAACCTGGTAGTGTAGTACAGTGGCGTGCCGTCATTGGAAGCAATGGAAGTGCCGATTCCACCTTCTAATGACCTTTCCTTGTATTTTATAAAATATAAATTTTCATATTTTAACGTACTTTGCATTAATTAAAATTAATATTTTATTATAATTGCATTATGTATCTTTTACAAATTTCTATACTACATGTGAAAAAAACGATAAGATTGCTATTGTATATTCGAATAATTCAGTGGCGGAAGGAATGTCGAAACAAGGTGTTTCCAATCAGCCAGATTATAGGCATTGGCGCATGCGCTTTACAGAGCACGAACGTCACCCAGTTTAGCTGGTGGATGCTTCACACATAAAGCTTCTAATTTTATATCCCGAACCGGTTGTGGGCTGTTAGCCGCCTGCCTGCTAGATATTCGGCCGCCCTCGCCAGATTATGTGAATCATGAGTAGACTAGATCAACGGCGGGCAACCCCCAGCCCGCGAGCCAGCTACGGCTCGCGAAAAGTTTCTATCTGGCCCATGAGATCTTTAATAGATTATTGAATTGAAAAAATAACTAATTAATAGTTATTTTTCCAATTCTTTGTAATTTTTGAAAACGATAAGAGAAATAAACGTAGTAATTAACTATACATCCACCAAAGCTGAATTATTGGGCTAGAGTTGGCTATAATAAATAAATAATTAATAAGACAATTTGGCACTAGAGCTTGGCGTTAGGCACCATCTCTTACTAAACTTAATAATTATAATTAAATTAAATAAATAATTTTAATAATTTGGAACTGGAGGAAAAGAAATCGGCCCGAAGCGGGACTCGAACCCGCAACTTCTGCTATCCGTGCAGACATGTTACCACTTTTCCTCCAGTTCCAAATTATTAAAATTATTTATTTAAATTAATTATAATTATTAAGTTTAGTAAGAGATAGCGCCTAACGCCAAGCTCTAGTGCCAAATTGTCTTATTAATTATTTATTTATTTATTATAGCCGACTCTAGCCCGATAATTCGGCTTTGGTGGATGTATAGCTTTGTAATGGGTTAGTTGTTATTTGTTTGTAGTAATTAACTTTTTATTTATTTATTTCATATTTGCAGACTAAAAAAATTACGAGTCACAAGAAGGCGTCAATTAACTACTACGCCCGCGGAAAAAACGTAAAATTTATTCTGGCCCGTGTTATAAAAATGGTTGCCCATCCTAGACTAGATTAACAACTTAACCCAACCGATAGGAGTTTACTGGCATGTTTTTATGATAGTTCTGTATAGTTGACAGGAGTTTAAAAAAAATCCATTAAAACATTTGATATATTTATTCTGCATTTATTCTGCTTTCCCATCTTATATTACTTACGGATTTCAATGTTAAACCGGTGATATTATGATTTAGTATGTCCCATCTGTAAGGGGATGCAGAAAAAACATGTACAATTCTTGTGTAATGTTAAAAAAATTAACTGTTACTTTGGCAGCATTATTTAAAACTAAATTTAATGAATGAGATGCAGGAGGTACAAAAAAAGTTCTAGAATTTATTTTCTTTAAATTTACAATTTATGTATCAGTTGTCATAAAAATTTCTTTCCACTTTTTTCCCAAGACTACAGATATCCAAGTACAAAGTAACTAGTTTTGACTTATTTCTACTTAAGTAGTAGTTAAATAATTAAGCGATTAGGGAATTAGAAACATAAATAAAACCCTGATGAAAGAGCCGAAATTTTACTTAAACAGAAGCTTAACCGAACCAATCTCTTGCCGAGTACAGTGGGGTTCTGATCTCTTCATAATATTAGATGTAATAAAGACTGAAATTTTTCCAGTTCAATGAGAGTGACCGAAAAGTTGTAAATTTTGGAAATTTCCGTGGACATTTGACACTTGGCCCTAAAACGAATTAGTTAGAAAACGAACGACGGACAATCTGTTAAGTTTGACATATTTAGATTTTTACAGCTATGGTGAGAAACGTTTAAAATCTACAACAGCCCTGTGGCGTCCTTTGAGATATACTAGTGATGCGACAAAAGAGGCATTTGACATTGACCGGTATCGGCACCCTCGGGATTTGGCACGCACACACCTACCAGGACGTCTCCGATTTCATTCATTAGCCACTCGTAGGGAGCTATTTCACTAAGTGGACTGTTTTAAGATTTAAAAAGTAAAGAATATTTTGTTATTTTTATGTACGTTTCTTCACAAAGTTATATTTAATTATAAGTTTCTTTAAAAGTATATTCATACAATTGAAGAATTTTTTGTACTAGGTATGTATATTCATCACACATTTTGTTTTACTAAGTAAGTTTTTTTTTTATAATTTTAATTTTAGCCCTTATATTGTGGCTAGTGATTCAAAAATTTATTTTAAAAAGTTTTGGCTCGAGACCATATAATGGAAAAGAAAACGTTATTAAAAGAGAAAGACCAATGCCTAAATTAAATATAAATACGTCAACAAAAAATTTTGACATTTTGACGATAAAATTTATGACGAATGACGATTCTTTTGTAAAATTGAAGCAATTTGGAAATCAAAATAGAATAAAATTTAACATTGGTAGACAATATAAAATAAATATTGAAAATTATAACAAGATAATTACGATTAATAGATATATCTAAATTAATAGACATATTTTTGCTTTGAGAAAGCAAGATATAACGACATTTAGAAAACATAGGGAATTTATTGAATCTAATAACAGAGGTAATTATATTGAACTTTCTTATTTAATAAGTACGTCAGATAATCTATTAAAAATACATTTAAAGAAGTATACGGTTTTTACTGGCTTATCGAACAAACGAATACGAACGAGGCCCTGATGCGCAATTAATTGATTGCCCCTGTAAGTCGGCTTCTTACAGAAATGCAGCTTCCCTATCATAAAATGTCACGGCACGCCACTGGTGTAGTATTCAATAAAAGAATGAGGGGACGCAAACCAATTCCTTGAACACTTAAATATGTTTTGTATCATTACATGAATAATATGTACTAAAAATGTTAGGTTGAAACCAAACTTGTAGATAAAATGTTAGAACAAGGTTACCTAAATTTGTTACAGTAATATAGAAATAATACAGGGAACAAACATTATGAATGAATTCTATAAGTAAGAAATATAGAATGGTGTTATTCATTCTAAAGTCATCTTAGTGGCATTCGGTGACGAATAAAAGCATTATGAAGAATTTGTTTGAGTATGTAATGATGAGATTAGTTTTAATCACATTTTTAATTTTAATAAATATACAGATTCCATAATATATAATTTATAAAAATAAGTCAATAATATAAATAAATTATTAGTATCATCCTTAATGTTAATTTATAATTAAATTCAGTTTTAAAAATATTGATAATATATCAGAACTATAAATAATTTTACTATTGTTTTTTATCAATCTACTACAATATTTAAATCTTGGTACCATGATTAACACCTATGTTCTTTATTTTACTAAATTGAGGAAGCCAAAAATTAAGAAATTCATCAAAAATGTTCTTAACTCTACAGAGCCAGCATCATCTGATACGCTTATCTAAAATTACCTCAGGAGACATTGCTAACCTAATGTAAACTAGTTTTAGATTGGGTGAAAACACAAACTGTTGCAAAGTTTAAGAAATATTAGTCTCATCATGCATTATGTTAATGACATGCTAATAATTTGGGAAGACAGAGATAGAGTTCAGGACTTCTTAAAAACTGTGAATAATAACTGCTTGGGCGTGAAGAAAGGAGTGGGTCCTGTGACGCCATCAGGCATGCTAGCGCACGTTCATTAGCGTTTTGCTCTTGCAAAGCAGTAGTTTGAGGTGGCTCTAACATCAACTGTTTAGCTATGTCAATACACAGATAAAATGGCTGCCTCAATACAAACATTTATAAAAAGCAATCAAACTTCAATCAAATCCTTCATCTATTGGAAGTTTAATGATATAATTAATCACAAATTAGCAGCTTTCAGAGAGTTGGCAAATAGAGCATTTATTCATTCCACTCTACTAATAGATAGAGAACTATAACTGTATTACATCAGATAAGTAGCTAAAGAGTTCGGACTTCTTGTTAACAGCATAGCCCATATCATCAAAGCAGCTGTTTCAAGAGCTCAAAGAAAGGTAGCAGATTAATTTTAACAGAAAAAATAGTAAAAGTATTTAGCAATTAAGGCAAATTCCTAGCAATACTTGCATCTAAATATACCAAAAAACGATAAAATCCAGTAAAAAAAAATGTTTATTAATGGAATGAACATTTTCAACATATACCAAAAGATGCAATATTAACCTAGGTGTTAGAAGAACATCCACTGTGATGAATATCCTTCATTGTGATATGGAGAAAATAGAGTTTGCTTTAAGTCAAGTATTTATGCAATATGGCTACAGTGATTTTTATTACATAGGCTCTGCCACCAGGTCACTTGACAAAAGAATTACAGAGCACTTTCAATCAGTTAAAGCACCACATTTGAGAACAACCACTTCTTTAACACAGTGGGACTATGATAAGGATATGCAAGTTATGTAAAACAAACTAGTGTTAATAAAGGAATGCAAAAAAGAAAGGAATCCTGATCAAATCATTACCTTGTGTACACACATTGCATTTCCAAACATCTTAGCATAATAGATTCTAACAATGTGGCATATTTAAAACCAGTGTTAGAAAACTATACTCATTTAATTTCCTATATTAAGTAATATCTTAAACTATAATTAATATTTTATTCTTATAATTTCACAATCAGATATTTCTACAGCATCATCAACAAATTTAGTTTTAAGTTTTGAGTAGAGGGAAATGAATTTGTACTGTTAAAAGTATTTTACTTTATCTGCTAAATTATAATTAATTATAAACAAAACACAAAATATTACAGTGTGCCTGTTTTTGTACTTAGTAATGAAAAACGTTATTACTAAATCCAAAAGAATTCTTTTAACTCTTTAACAAATAAAATATAAAACTGTATTAACAAAACGCAAGGGGGAAAAAACCATATTAAGATCATTTTAATGAAATATTGTCCCTATTTGATTGAAAAAATTTAAATAAAGATATTAGAAACCATATAAGAAAAAATATTAATCAATCGCCGTAAATACTCGGCTATAAATCTGCTAATTTAGCGGATTTATAGCCGAGTATTTACGGCAATCGTTTGGCTATAAATATATATAGGGCTTCGGGTTGTTTAATATTAATATCCTAATAAATCCTGTCTGAGAAATACTAACCAGTATTTAATTTTAAAACATACATATTTAAGGAAATTTTAAAAAATAAAACAATCAAAATAGGGTAACAAAGGAAAGCTTTACAAATACTAATAAAAAAATGCAAATAAATTAATATAATTCTACAAAAGAAAAAAGTATGCCTTCATTCTGTTATGAGTGTGAAATGCTTCAAATACTTATTTTCTTACATCTATAATAGCTTGATGTTAATGAACTAAAATACTGTATATAAAAAATTTAATTATATATACATAGTGTATCTAAAGTCATTTACATCCTTTTCATTCAAAAAGTACTGAAGATACATTAATTTTGTTTATGTAATTACATTGGAAGTCATGTATATAAAATCAGATGTGACTTTTTGTTGACCTTGAAAGTCAACAAAGTTAAGAGCACCATTTGATTATTTTAAGACCACTTTCTGGAATTAAATAAATACCTTTCAAACTGCATAACTTGCAATTTTAAATTTAAGAGAAGTAAAAGTGATTTTGTATTGTGTGACCTTGAAAATCATTTTTCAATGTACTGAATACATTTCCAATAAATACAATACGATACAGTACAGAATTATAACTACAAATTTATAAATAAACAAAGATTATTTATTATTAATATATCAGATGACTTAAATTACACAATCACATAAATATAAAATGATATGTAAAATCCTAATTCTATAACGTTTAAAATTTTGCAATTGATATCAATAAACAATTACTTCCTGTAACTTCACAAATAAACAAATTAATTTTCTATTATTAATATGTTAAAAGACCGCTAAGAAACGATTATCCATAAATTAAGGTAATTGTTTAACGAATCTTCAAAAGCAATCCAGATTTTTCCTTTTAAATGAAATATATATTCTGCATTTTGATTTAAATTTAAAAATTATATATACTGTATTTACTCACTTATAAGATGATCTCGCATATAGGACGAGGTGTGACTTTAAAGATCAAAATAAAAATTAGATTTATTAATACAGTTCTAATCTTATATCAAATGCACACACTGTCCAGCAAAAATTACAGGTATTTTAAACTTTAAGGAAAATCTCGTAAAATAGACAACATAATTTGTTCATGTAAAGTTGGATAATTGGGAACTTTTTTGCCAATTCTCAACAGTCGATTACACTTACGAGTTTCTCCGAATTCTGATTTCCAAATAATCATCCGTTTTCATGTGGGAATGGATTAAAACTTATATTAGACTCCCGTGTGATTTTGGAATTTCTAATTGGAATTCAATTCAAAAACTTTGCTTTTCCTATTACTATTCGACTTTACTCCTGACAGTACACAAGAACTATTTAAACGACCCAGATAAAATGCTTTTGTTTTTAAACACCACCAAAAGGTGAGTATCCAGTAAAAAATACAAATACACGATTCACAAAAATTATTGCAATAATGCAAAGAATCCTTTGCTCGCACATATAGGACGACCTAGGTTTTTGAAGCAATGAAAAACAAATAAAAACTTTGTCTTATATGCAAGTAAATACAGTATTTGAAAACTCATTCATGAATAGTTCCAAAAGAGTTTGCTATGAATCATACTAAAAATGTTCAGATATATATATTTAAATATAAATATATACACATTAAAAGGAGTCGGGTTTAATCGGCACCAAAATATTTTTTAAGATATTAATATTTGAAAACCAGTTGGATCTGAGGATGAGATGTTGCTATCTAAAAAAATTTTATATCTTAATTAAACCTAAATCAGAGCATTTTTAATGTGTTTTTTTATGGAATTGTTGGTGTTAGAACCTAAAAACTGACATTTTATCAAATCATTTCATAAATTATTGGAAATTTTGAAATGGAAATACACATTTGAACACACTCTTGCAATTCGAGAACTTTCGAATCAGATATGTCTCATTCTACAATTTCTTGGTATCTTAATAATCAATGTAAATAAAAGAATGGTTCATTTTATCATTTAAAAGATGTCATTCATTATGATTCTCTTATTGATCAATCATGATAAAATACAGTTTCTTTGTTATAATTTTCTATTATTTTGAGCATTTAATTAAAAGTTTTACAATTATTTCTACTAACGATATAATTAATATTTACATACTATTTTTATTAATTAAAAAATTTTAATATTATAAAAAGTTTTTTACCTCCGAAGTATAGAAAATAATGCATCTTGATGGACAGAAGACCCTTGTTAATGTTTTGATTAAATATCTTCATGATGTTTGATGGAATGTACCTAATTTGAAATAAAAGTTTCAAAGTATTAAAATGGAGATTTTATCATTTCATTATAATTTTTTTTTGTAAATGTCAGTCAGCAATATTAAATTAATTGCCAACAGATCTGTCATCTTCAGTTTGTTGTATAATAATTGCTAAATTAATAATAACTATTCATAATTTTACAAAATAAACTGTAGAATTTCCAATAGCAACTAGGACATTCTACGTTCCATATATAGTTTCTTTTCTATAAAATACCAGACTTTATTACTATTGAAATAGTTTGATAATACTGATATACCATATCAAAATATCATGTTTTAAACTACAGGTATTAACAATTGCATTATAGTATCAACACTGCTTGCTGAAATAAATACAAAGATACAATAAAATACTATAAACAGACTATTTAAAATGAAACAGATAATTATTGTAAGAGGAAAAGAATAAGCTCTACCAAGTTTTCCTGTTTTCACATATTAAGCAGATAACTAAATTTAATAATATATTTTCCTAAATAATAATTATTCAATTTTGAAGAAATTATAAACTTTCACTTTGTTGTTCTCATTTATATTAATATTTTCATTATGACAAAAAAAATGAAAATTATTGTCTTAATTTTAGAAATATGGTCAATCGCACGGAATAATCTAATTATGAAAAATTTATCTAAGTGTAATTTTAACTCTTCTAAAACTAGTTTCCTTCCTAATACATAAACAAAGCTGTGCTATTATTCATCCACCCATCAGCCAAATTAATCTGGCAATATTATACTACAATTAAGAATTAGAAATTAGAGGTAACCACCTCTTATGCGCCGACCAGTTATGCCACCTAGACCTCCGAGCAACTCTTCCCTTCCAGACACACACAAACGTTATATATAACAATCCAATGGTTACCTATGGCTCCGACTGGGGATGTATTTAACACCCACTGGCCTACTCCAACATGGCACTCAACTGGCTATTGCATTACATATATACCATGCCAAGTAATGTGATAGCCAGTTGCATTGTAAGTTGAGGTTGCAGGTTCAACTCCACTCTGGGCTGATTGTTTTCTTCCAGACTATTCTAAATCATATTAAAATTATAGTTCCTGCTTTCAATAAGAGATAACACCTAATACCTACCTCTAATTTCTAATTCTTAATTGTAGCATAATATTGCCCAATTAATTTGATTAATGGTTGGATGATTAATAATACATTGGGTTATTGAGATGTTTATATATAAGCTATATTATGATAAGTTGAAACCACCACAGATAAAAAGGATTTGAGAAAAACCTCTAAAATTTCCATAAGACATGTACCAATATAGATAGAATCTTCTAGATGACAAATTTCCTTGGTATTTGAAAGTACTCTTTAAAAAAAAGGCATTATTATTTTTTTTAAGGACCACTCTGGCAGAATCATGATTTTATTAATGACTTGACAGTAAGTTTTTATTTTAAAACCACCTCTTTTATAGAAATTTTTAAATACAAAGTATGGAGAATTTTCCCATTAAGAAGAAAAAAAAATAATTTGCTCTTTATAAAAATTTGTTTTTTAAATGATAAGTTATCCATAAAACTTACAAGCCACATCCTACACTAAAGTTTATCAAAAGTAATTTGACAAATTTGATTTAACTTTCAAGAACTCATATTTAAAGAATTCAAATTTATCAAGTTTATTAATGAATTCAAAAATATGTTCTAAAAGAATAAACAATAAAATTAAGTAAAATTAATAACCAAGTAGCCTACTCAGCTCCATAAATAATATATCATCCAACACCTGATGCGGAGAAAACATTTATTAAAGAAACATGTGTGTCTTTAATTATATGTTTCTTTAATAAATGTTTTCTCAGCATCAGGTGTTAGATGATTTGTAAAATTAATAATTTCATATTAATAGTTCTTCAATTTGTTGTCAATAACCACTAGGGGTTAATGTCTCTTTATCTCTTCTAAGTGAATATTGTACTTTCAAATATAACTATCTGTAAAGAAACAGATAAAGATCATTGTAGATCATAATGTATTATTCAGCAAATAAGATTTTCCTGACAATTTATTATAATTATCAAAATTATCTTGAGATGGTGGCCTAACCACCTATCTTGAGACAAATTACTTTGTATTTAATTGCTTAGTTAGCCTTATTGCAGCCCAATAATTTCAAATATCATCTGACTTGAAGATTTTTTTATATGGAAACTTACTAATGGTAATTTTTCTCAGGCATGAATTGAATCAAAACTTAAATGTATTAGGACTGTACAATCAAAACAAATTTACTAGATGAATAATCATATCAGAATTGCAGTAGCAAAATTATAGAAAAACAAATTTTTCAGCTATTATAGAATTCTGACAATCAGGATAAACAATATTTATTAGTAAAATCAAGTTTATTTATAATTTCAAAAGAATGAGAAAAAAATTCAATTTTTATGTTTAAAAAACGAAATCAAGTATGAATAATAAAATTTATCGTATTTAAAGGTTAACTATAACATTTACTAGGTAAGCATCATATATAGCATTATAAGGTTAGCTATATATTTATCAGCTATAAAAGAAAATACTGATAAAACTCAAGAGCAAATCAAATTGATGGGATATAATAATAATAAACATAAATAAATTATTTTAGCATGAAATGTATTTTAAAGATAAACTTAGGATATTTTTATAGTCCACGATATTAAATGAAATGTTCATATTTGCAAACATGAACATTTCATTTAAATTTACAAATTTATTGCAAATTTATAATATTTGTATTGTTTATAAATTTTTAAATATTTTTTTAGCAGTTTAATTTTATAAATAACAACATATATTTAAAAATCAAATATAAAAATATAAAAAAAACTGCTCTTTTCTAAATTTAACTGCAGATAGCTTATGCTTTAATTGACTTGATTAATTACAAGGTATTTTTTTTTATTAGTCAGCTCCATTTTAAATTAGTAACTATAGTTATACTTATTTAAAAACTTTTGCAATTTTATTTGTAATTCTTCAATAATTGTCTGACACATTATGTTTCAATGCTTTATTTATGTTTCAGAATTGTTACAATATTTCATTTAAACTTTTCAATGTAAACTAATTCTGATATATAATTTAGTCACTTTTATAGCTTTTTTTCTGAATCAACAGATGGCTAATACTAGCAATTGTTATATTTATAAGAATAGTGAATTAATATAATTTTAAAGAATTCAACTAAAAAATATTGTAAATAATCTAATCAGATTACAATAAATAATGGAGTGGTGTGCATAGTATAAAGTTACTTGATCTTGATATCATCAGAAAATAAACTATTTTTATTTAAGTTACATTTGAAATATTTATAATTTCCCACATCTAGGTATTAAAATTTAAAAATAAATTGAAGTATATCATTGAAAAATGAAATTTGTATTCCCAATCCAACTATTAACTGATTTTAATAGTATAAATAATTACATCAGATTATTATTTACTAAAATATAAACAGAAAATCAAATGTTTAAGAGATTTCAGGAATCAATTTTATTTGCATAAGATTTTTTTAAAGACTTTTATTGTTCTACAAACCTTCATATCCCAATTACGATTTGTTCTATCATTCTTCAACTAGAAAAATGGTTTAAAGAAAGCTATTACTGTTCTAATATTGGAAAAACCCTCAAATTAGTGAGCATAACTTATTTGGTTTTAATTCTTTTTATCATGTATCATTACACACATGGATATATAGTTGGATGCAACACTGCTTACTATTAGACTCATTACAAATACAGTAAACTTTTAATTATTGTAATCAGAAATAATGTTATCAAAATTAGAAGGTGCCAAAACTAAGTTAAAATACACTACAAAAACTTCATTTATCATCTTCATTTATCATCTTTATCTTTGAGTGAACAGTCATTTTAAAACTCTCTTTTCATGTTATCAGTCTCAACATGTGGCTGATAAAATATAATCATCAGTTACTGTTATCAGTCTTAATCAGTGTTTTTAAACATTAATAGTTTTAATCATTATTTGCTTACAATACAACAGTTTAAATTACTGGCATTATGCTATCAATAAATCTGATAGCAGACAAACAATCTGGATAAATTACACTATTATTAGTAATAACTATAATTAATTAATCTTTAAATTGTTTTAATGTGTCCTTTACTCTAAATATAATCAGAATTTTTTGTAATTTTAGTCTATTTACTTTGCTTAATGTTATCAGTTTATGCAAATCTGAAAGTGATTACAAGCATATCTTGCTAACACAATAGATTATTTGCTTTAAAGTTGTGGTTTGGAGTATATTGCCTTAAAGCAGAGGTTTTTAATCATTTTTATTCCACGGACCCCTTTTCTAGATAGGTAAAGATCACGGATCCCTTCTCAGACCCCATAGAAAAACAACACACGATACAATATAGTAATATATGTGCATCTTTCTTAATACAATAATTAACAATTTCACACAATAATACAAAAATAATAAAAGAAGTTAATTTTTATCTTTACAAGCCCACAGACCTCTGATAATTTTCTATCAAATCTTTGGAGTCTGCAGACCCCTGGCTAAGAACCACTGCCTTAAAGCTAAACACCATTATTTTATATTTTTACTTTTGCTAGTAAATATAAAAGCCTAAAAACATATAGTATCATGTATTAAGTGCACAACAGATCTAAGCCTAAAACAATGCAAAACTAAAAATAAAAAAAAACCTTAAGAGCAAGACTTGTACTGTACTGAAGAAGAAAAAAAAACCTTAAATGTAATTGAAAACTGCCATATTAATAAAACATCTTGAAGTGAAGGATGCAGATAATAAGCAAAGTCTAATGACAGAATGATATAAATCAAACTACAACAGTTGCTGGGCAGAATCTGCCCCACCAACATATGACACATCACTCAAATGACAAATAGATACAAGATATTTGTGGCCACCTATTACAACTTATGCACAACTGGGTCCACCAATCAAAAAGTTTAAGCATCATTGATGTAAATCATCACAGAGTAATTTATTTGAAACTATATACACCATTATTTATATTGTACACTTGTTACAATTAACAACAAAGAGAGAAAATTGAAACTATGAAATATCATCCTTATAGTCAAAACAATGACAAGTAAAATGATTACATCATAACAAAAAATAAATAAAAACAAACACATAATAAAAAAAATTAACCAATTAACAACAAGATAAATTTCTCAACAACTTACATAAAATTATTCAATAGTTGACTTGACAAACTTATAATGCAAATTTTTAAAAAATACTCATAAATTTACTCTCACCTCTCCCCTTAAACTGTACAGTAATTAATAGGCAGATCCTGGTAGGAAGTGTAAATTTATATATCATTGTAGTATTAAAAACTTAACGGTACAATTAAAAACATTTAAAGTAAATATATCCATTTTGCTAACAGAAAGAAAAAAAATTATTAAGTTTCTGCTACAGTAAGTAAATATGCTGGCCCACCAGTGGCAAAGTGGTTCCGTTCCCCAAACATTGGGAGTTCGGTGGTGGGTTCGCGCCTCTGGGCACAAAGAGTTTTCCGGGTTTTTCTTCAAGTTATTACAGATCCACGTGCCCAGGCCGTTGGCGAGGTGCGAACCCACGACCCCACGTGTACTGTACATAACGTTACGCAAGAAAATTAAATAGACTGTTGCAAATGGCATAGAAGAGTACTTATTACCATCATTATTCGGTACCCATTATTCATTACTCATCTTCGATTAGGAAGGATTTCAGCATAATTTAAACTATTCGCTTTTTTAAAGTAAAATATTTATTTACTATACTTTAAACAAATAAACATAAATTATCATTAGCAGTGTACTTTCGCCACCTTGTATCACTTCTTTATCTCGCGTTAGTTCATTAAACTGAAGTTTCGAGTTTAAATTACGAAATATTTAATGCTGACTTATGTAAAATTTACGTAATTTATATTTTCGAATATGTTTTAAATCGACTTACCTTAATTTAGTCGCAGATTACGGCTTTTTGAAATTAAACAGAAGCACGAAAAATCCAGCCAACAGCCACGTGCTTAACAAGGAAATCGAGCTGAAGTTGCAATGAGTCTGTAAAGCTTACGTGCAGAGGTCGCTCTTGTTGACTTTTCTTGATGAAATCGAGATTATCACTACACGTATCGTGGAAGACGAGATTAAAAATTCACTTTTAATCAATATAATTATCTTTAAATATCGAATTAAATATTCAAGCATATTTTTTTCTATAAACAGCAAAATGAAAAGCTTTCTGAAATGTTTATTATAAATCAGTGGCGTGCCGTGACATTTGATGATAGGGAAGCTGTGTTTCCGTAATATGCCGACTTCCAGGGGCAATCAGTTAATTGCGCGTCAGTGATGGCCTAGGGCAGTGATTCTCAAAGTGGGGGTCGTGAAAAATATTTGGGGGGTCGCTGAAAAATTGATGCCAGATCAATGTTTTTTCAAATATTTTATAAATTTACTATGGATTCATGTTTAGAAATAATAGAAATAAAAAATATATAAATTAATTTTTACTATTGCACATATAAATAATAAAAACAATATAAATATTAAAATACGAGCCTAAATATAATATTAATAAATTTGTGCGCTATTGGGGAATCCCCCGAGTTCCACTCTCCATCTAAACTATGATAGAACAGCATTGTCATTTGGAACGGTGGTCGCTAGCAGCATTGCGTCTGTAGACAAGTCGAGTTAGAAATACAGTAGAGCGTCTATTATCCGAAAACCGATCAATCGAAAGCGTTTCAGTAGGCTAATTCGAATTTCCGCTAGTGCTGTGGCGCTGCAATATTTGGCTATGTCTTGGGATACTCAGATATTATTTTAGTTGATATGTGTTTTTAGCTGGCAGCACTGGCGCGATCATGAGAGGGTACTTAAGGACGCGCCAGTATTTGAACGAGACTTTTTTCCTATCGTGAGTGGTAAGTTTTGCTTGTTTTTCTGAGGACTGTGTTGTGCTGAATCGGAACGTTTTGAGACGAGATTAACTTCCGAAATATAATGTTTTTTGTTTTTATATTCTTCAATATATTTATTTTGTTTGTGAAAAATACAGTGAAGAAATAATTTTAAAAAAATTTCGTTAGTCTTAACATTGACAAAAATTCAACGCAAAGCGGCACGCAACGAAGAGAAATTTCAACATGGAATAGATTAATTAAACAAAAGAAATTAACTCCTCCCGAATTTAAATTAACCCCCTCCCTCCGAGATGTTTTTCTACACATAGTCATTCTTCGGGGGTCCTTCGAAATTTTTAAGTGCAAAAGGGGGTCGCCGACCAAAAAGTTTGAGAAACACTGGCCTAGGGCAGGATGGCGAATCTTTTTCAATCCGCGTGCCATATTGTAAGCATACTTAGCTTTAAAGATGTTAATGCGTGCCAACGTCTTAGACTTCGAATAATGGTATTTAAAGAAATTAAACGAATACGCTTTAATTCGAATAAATGTAAAAAAATCTGATTGAAAAAAAGATGATCAGGTGATAAACAGAAAGGATGATTCAAAAAAGACAGAAATCATATGATACATTAGTGCCAGATGATTTCTCTTACGTGCCACTTTGGGCACGCGGTGCCATAGGTTCGCCGTCCCTGGCCTAGAGTCCATTCGTACGTGCGCAGTGGCGGAAGAGACGTATCTGACAAAAACCGACAAAAAAGAAACATAAAATAAACATATACTAATTACAAAATAGTTTGCTTTAGGACAATCAGCCGTTCGGACATCCTGGACGTCGATGTGGTTTTTCGATGTCGATCGAAGGTGGTCCCGGACAGTGGCGTTGACAAGTCTGTAGGGCACGGGGAGACTTCCTCTGTTGCATCGGGGACACGGTCTAAGTCCGAAGTGGCACGGGTTACAGGTTGGCACAATAGACGAGAGACTGTTGTTTTTGCGCGTCGACACACGGCGTTTTGGTTATTCGGAACGTTAACCGAGTGCCAGGTGTCCTCGATTGTCGGGGGATATCAATCTCCGTTCTTTCTTTCGTCCATTTAATTGGTCGTTCTCCCTCAATTACGCTTCCCGAGTGGTTGGTCCCTTTTTACTAAACGTAACGAGACTCTTACCCGGAGCGGGAGAAAAGTCCAAAACCGAAGACGAATTCGATCTTCCACCGATCATAGGAGGACTTTCTTCCGCGGTTTATGGTTTCTGCCTGGCAGTTTGATGTAAATAATGGGTGTCCGACTACAAAAGACTTTTACCTATGTTTTGTTAAACTAATAAATTTTTCTCTAAATTAACCGTTTTTTCGCTTCTTTCGTTACGGGTCGGACCTGTCCGGAACCTCACATTTCCATAAAGTTTTAAACAAGTACTGGAAAATGACAAAAATAAACAATTCATGTATTTTAGAACTAAAATACAAACAATACATACATAATACAAATTGATACGATACAAACAATGATAGAAAAACTTGGTTTATAAAAAATTAAAAAAAAAACAACTCCATTCGGCGATTTTTCCGCAAAGTCGATAGCAAATTCATTACTTTATGATAAAAGTCGCCGATCGTCGACTCCATCGACGTATTTGAAAGCTCTTTTTCTATCGAAAGTGACGCTAGCGACCACAATCTTTCCTCCGACCGAGTGAGTGTTCCTGGCCAATGTATGAATTTGCTTCGTGGTCGAAAAACTGCGCTCGACAGACCACCGGTAGATGGTACCGTAAAAATTAATAATATTAAATCGTATATAATTCTTTCAGTACGTCTTTGTTCGGATCGTCATTAATTAATACTTTTTATGTCTAAGAGTTACTCGTCGATATAGTCCGGACACGAATAAAAATATGTGCAATTCGCCACGTAATTTATCAATAGATAAAGCAAAAAATTTCCCATAAAATTTACTTAATTTAAAGAATTAAAACACGCTTTGGAAAAATTGTTTTTCATAATATTAAAATTATTAACATGTAAAAGTGATAAAAATTCTAAAGACTTTGTCTGAAAATCTGTCAATATAATTACAGTATAATTAAAAGAAAATTATAATCAAATTATAATTTAATAATATAATCAATTTATCAAATTATAATCAAATATAACTTTGCAAAAAAAGTACATAAAAATAACATTGAGTACTCTACGTTTTAAATCTTAAAACAATTCACTTAGTCAGACTAGCTCCCTACCAGTGGCTAAGGGATAGAATCGTTGGAAGCGTTACGCGTGTGTAGCTTCCACCAGCTAAACCGGGTGAGGTTGGTGCTCTGTAAAGCGCATACGCCAATGTCCTCTGGCTGCCTTTACGCCATTTCAGTTATTTCGCCGTGGAAGCTGTCTCGGAAGCGCTTCCATTCCGCCACAGATATTCGAATATACAATAGCAATCCTATCGTTTTTTTCACATGTAGTATAGAAATTTGTAATAAGATACTTAATGCGGTTATAATAAAATATTAATTTTAATTAATTCAAAGTCTGTACGTTAAAATATGAAAATTTATATTTTAAGAAAATACAAGGAAAGGTCATTGGAAGGTGAAAGCGGCGCTTCCACCGCTTCCAACTACGGCACGCCACTATTATAAATGTTAAGGTCGGATAATCGAGACGCTAAGCCGTCTGATCGCGTCTGTAAAGAACTCAGGATTATTGGAAATTGTTTGGTTACCTGTAATTCTGTATTGAGCCATTGTTGAACCTGTAAGCCCAAAGGAAGGAAAGAATACAAAACAAATTTAATAACAATTTAAATATTTCTTGAAGTAAGCGATCATCTTGCCAGCATCATATCTGCCAAATGATCGTCAGAACTATCCGGTGGAAAGGACGTATTTGTTTCTCGAAGATATAATTAGCGTTGTGTTTTAATTGATTGAATTGGATTTAACGAGAGAACCAGCATTCTAAAACTGCGTGGCCTGCCTTTTATGGATGACCTAATCTGCAATAGGATTGGATTATTGGTATAAAGAATGCAACATATGGGCAATCTGCCAAGGAGAATGTCGCCCAGAAGGTTTTTTTTATGGGAAACTGGCCCCTATTTAGAATAGACGTGTGAAGAAAACCCTGAAACTCCCTCTTTTAAGCACCCTCCTGTTCAGTGGTTTTATCCACTCGGTCACTGTCCGCCAGTAGGATTTACTTGCAATAGGGTCGTCCAGTATGGATTACTTTGTATGGGAAACGCTATATTAGCCATGTTAAACTTTTTCCATCGCACTCGAATTTGAATCCCCACGGCATTAGGTCGACATCTTACAAGCAGTCAACTAGATAATTATTGTCTGAATTAAGATAATGATATTTTTTCAGCGATTTTGTCATCTTAATCTTATAATATAATCGAGATGGGGTTGATAATAATAATAAGCCAGAGCCCAACCGGTTAGGAGTTGAAAGTTGAAATTTGGTATAAAGTTAGGGTACTTCATGAGAATGAGAATGCACACTAAGAAGGGATTTTTTGGAAATCCCCGCGGGGAAGAGGAAGAAGGATAATATAGTAGAAAGGTTAGAAGTACGAGATAATCTAATAATCTTAATCTTTGCTGTTGTTACTTTTTCCCGAGCAACGTCTGGCTCATCTGCTAGTTAAGAATATACTTGTATAACCATGATTCAAATTACCTACTATATTATTATAATTGGAGAAACAGTGTGTCAAACAATGGACGTCCACTTTATTTTGCATACAAATTTCTTTCGAAGAATTTAACTAACTTGCCTAGTTTCGTTCTACAATTATGATAATGTCTGATATGAAATATTGTCTATTATATAGCGATATTATTTATAAATTTACGTGTAGCCTACAGATTATACAATACGTTAAGAACAGTTTATAAATCAGTATAACATAATAATTATATAGCTGTATCATTACGTATGATATAGATGTGCAAAGGGATTATTTGTTTGTTTGTATACGGCAACGCAACCCTCGGGCGATCTGCCGAGAAAAATGCCTCCCGGGAAGATTTTCTATGGTAAACTGGCCCTTAATTAAGTGTTACAAAATGAAGAAAATCCGGAAAACTCCACGTAGCCAGCCGGGAGGTTGGTGAGGCGCGAACCCACGACCATCAGTTTTCAGTGCTTTTGTCTACTCGGCCACTGTTGGAGTGTAAACAAATTAAAGAAAGTAAAAGGAAAATAAGGGGCAATAGAAGCGGTAAGCAACATATCAGAAGATATTCTTAAAATTATAACATAGAGTATTAAACCTCCCCCTTGCACTAACTCTGCGTTTAATCTTCCCATACATTCTTGCAGATTAACACATTTAAACCAGAATACTTATAGAAACATTCTGATTTGAATATGTAATTTTATTTTGTTTTATTTTTCAAAAATTTCAATTTTTAAGGGTTTATATTCGAATATTGTAATGTACGTTAGATATTTGTCTTTGGGTTTTGTAATTTTAAACCTTTGCTGTATTTTAAATCCTCGCTGTGTAACGCTATTTAGTGTTTATAATGTTTAATATCTTGAATGCAGTCTATTTTTATGCAAATTGTCTGAAATCGCAGCATAAACGAGTAAAATATGATATCAGGTAATAGTAAAATTGAAAAAAGTATGGTCGTAGCACTTTCTTATCTTCTAAACAAAAGGAAACAATCTAGTTTTTTTTAATCATCAGTTATTTTTAACTTTTTTAACTGTTGTTTTCCTTGTTTACATCCCGTTAAAACATTCCAATTAAAATCCTATAAATTTTTTTTTGTATTCAAGTGTTGTCATATATTTTCATTTAATTGATTTTAAAATATTTAGTTAATTAATTCGTAGATTAATCATTTGAAATGAAATCTTTTCGAATTACAATTAGTTCTTTAAATTTAGTAAATTCATTAATTAATATGCTATTGTAATAAATAAAGTTATTAGGAGGGCTTTGCCCCCAATCGCTTCACCCATTTGTTCAAATGTTTCGTGACGATTCATCGATTTCCGAGGCCTCCATTTTATTTATTTATTTATTTATTCCTGAAGATATTAAGCCAAGCATTGTATGTGTAAAAGATTAATTTATTAATTTTTGGCAATTATTTAAAACGTAAATGTTTAAACATTACTTTCACTTCTATATTTTTCTATCTGTTTGTCTTTCCGTATACTTTGTCTATTTTAATTTATGCCCGTCAACGAACGAGTGGATAAAACCATTGAACACTATTTGGCACGAGCATTGAGCCATAAGATAAGGAATCATCCTACCACTCCGTATGCTCTAGGATCAAATCCGGGAGAGCAATCCCAATGAGATAGATGAAAGACGAGACCAGACATAGAAAGCTTAGGAGCAGGAGGACCCGATTAACTACCGATGCAAACCGGAAGTCACGTTATTTCAATTCAAAATTTTTCTCCTGAAAGAAGTTAGGTAGATGACCGGCAAGACTCCATTGCTAACGGAAAAGTATGATGTGCAAGGGCAAGACACTACAGTAATACTACTTTGAGATGGAAAGCATATATTTTAAATTAAATAAATTAAAAATATGATTAAAAATTTCTTTCCTGATTTAAATCACTAAAATAAGCTTTGTGCCAAACACAGATCAAGATTATTCATTTACTGTTTGCTGTCGCTCGTTATAGGAGATCAATGGGCATTTAAAATAGGATTTGTAAGTTCGACTTGACAGGTTACTACTACCATTTAAATTAGGATCTAATCTAATAAATTTGTTTTTTTGGGGGGGGAGGTTTATGTGATCCTGTAAAACACACGCCATTCTACGTTGTTTCATGAACAGAAGGGTTTATCTTCAATCAGACTTAATCACCTTGAATTTTTCTGTGTGAAAACAAATGATCTTTGTTCGTTGTCTATCAGCAGAATCTGCTATTTCATTAATGAGACCGGGTTTATGACGTGTTAATTGTTTCAGGTGAAGTTTGACAAGTCACATTTTTATTTTTTCACTTCAAATGAAATGGATCGATCAACTGATTAAAAAAAAATTAACATTTTAAAGCTATTTACAATAAATCCTGTGTAAACCGGAATCTCACGGTACCGAATTTGGTAGATTTTCGCAGTGGCGTAGCGAGGGAGTGCAAGGGGGTGTCTGATGCACCGTACGCCACTCGCTGAGGGGCGCCCAAATGGTCTCCAAGACAAACTATATGTGTTTCTGGAGGGGAGGGGGCGCCAATAAAGTGTCGTGCCACGGGCGCCAGTTATGTTCGCTACGCCACCGGATTTTCGTATTGAATAGGTTTTTCTTTAATTAAACAGAAAATTTCTCCGTTTCGATAAGATTTTCCCATTTATGCAGGTTTTCATATTATTCAGGTTTATTATATATTTTATTTTAATAAAACTCAATTACAATTATTCCTTTTCATAAAATAGAAGGCAATCTTATCCCGTCTTATGTTAAACATATACAGTAAAACCTGTTCAAAACGGAACCTGCCAAAATGGAAAAAATATTAATTGAGTAATTATTAATATAAACTTATAGTCTAAGTACTTTCTGACTGACAAGACCATCATTAAAGTCTGATTTATATTTTATTTGATTACATTAGGGAAATATTTCGAATCACGTGCTGCTCACTCAAATTTATTATAAGTGTCCATCTGTTTACTGATACAATTCACAGCTGTATATCTACTTTCTCACCTCATGTATAATATATTATCATTAAAATTATATTTAGATTAAATAACAATAAAAATTAGCAATTAGTTAATGGAAATATAAACATTATCAAATTAAAAATTGACGATATAAAATCCAATAAAATGAAAGAAAGTTACAAAAAATTAATATAAAACCCCTCATTTATTAATATCGCTATTTGCATAAGAATTTCCAATAAAGATACTAAAGAAAATAAGCCAATAATACGGGTAAACAACCTTGAAAGACAGAAGACAATAATAGGACATTGCCAAATCATCGAGCATTTGACAAAAACAGCTTGGCAACTTTAACGTCGTGCTTGTCTTCAGCACAGTTCTAGTTAAATTACCTGCAAAGCGACAAACAAGTCTGCTTAATTGTAAAGATTTTAACTGTTTTCACCCGTTCCAAAGTAAGATACAATTTATCGTTAATAACGAATCTTGTATGTTAACTCTAATTTCCATATTTAATATTATTTTTTTCTATTACTAAGTACTAACTTATGAGATATTTAAGCTTTATATTATCGACGTTATTTTATATAATTGAATAAATCGTAGAGATAAGTTGGAGATATAAATTATATTTTTCATTAAATTTAACTGTAAATATATGCTTTCTTTCTTTTTTTCTTTCTTTTTTTTTGGCACTTTTACAAGTAGGTGTTAACGTTTTCGGGCCAATAAATCTTTTTGTCTTATTTATATTTTCTGTGATTCGAGAAAACAAAACGTAAAAATTGGCTCGGCGTGAAAAAGTTATATACGGCAGTGGGGAGGCATAAAATTCGAAAAATTTAGAACAATACACCTAATACTACAGTTTGCTTTATTTCATGCTATTCTATTTGATTATTCCAGATTATATCTTTATTGTTATCAAAATTCGAGTAAAAAAGGGGGGAATTTATATGTAAGGTCTGTGACAGCGGTTCTCAATCTTCTCCACTTGTGTGCTAGCTGAACCTTTTGTGTATAGACTTGTAATACTAATGGATCCTTCTTGTCTACTTCTAGGGGTACGTGTACTACTGGTTGGGAACTGCTGGTCTATGACCCTTTAAACTGTTATTTAGTATATATATATATATATATATATATATTATAAAATAAGATGTAAGTTTTACTGTTTCTAACTTATCTTATATATAAAAAGAAGGACAAAATATAATATAATTTGTGTAATTTCCTACTAAATACAATTTCCAAATCTTCTAAATTCCAAACTCAAAATTAAATGTCGCAATGTAAAAAAATTCAGCAAAGAGTTGCGTAACTTTCCCGGGCAAGAGTTAAAAATTGTGTGCGGCGCCATCTGTTACGAGATTTTATGTACAAACGTTTTATATTTTTAATTATCATAAAATGACAAAAAGCGTTTGAGGGTAGGGATGGGGTTTATAAAAAAAAATATAAATGCTAATAACGAATAACATTCCGTTAAGTCACAATGCCTGGCTGCAATTTTTAATCACATGTTTAATGTATTTAATTTAAAATGTACACTATGCTTTTCCTTTAACAATATAATCCTGCTGGTCATCTAACTCCTTTCGGGGGAAATTTTTGAATTAAAATAATGTGACTTCCAGTTTTCATCGGAAGTTCATATACAGTTAATCGGGTCTTCCTGCCCCTAAGCTTTCTACATCTGGTTTCGAATTCTATCTATCTAATTCTGTTTTTGAGATTAAAGAAAGACAGACAGGTAGACGGACGAACGACAGTGAGAATTTACAGGTCTACAATTTTTTCGAATTGCAGCTCAATAATATAGTGCATACGAGTACAATACTATATGCATTCATATGATATATATATATATTTATTTATTTATTTGTATGTGTTATAAATAAATGCAAATACAATCTCTTAATGTTAAATTGTGATTTTTATTCATTTTTTCTAGTTATGGCGATTTGTACAAAATGGGATTGTAAGGTAAATAAAAAGTTGTTACCTGTAAAATGTCATTTGTTTTTATATGCGTCAGGTAAGTAGATTGCTTACTTATCTGTTTTAAAAATTAAATCACATTTAATTATTGATACTTATTCCTTTTTCTTAGCCATTGCCACCATACTACCTTTCTGCCCAATCATTGCCAAAAATTTGGGAATAACCGCCACAGCTGTAGGAATCATTTACACCGTAGTTCCATTTACGACAATTATTGTCTCCCCATTCTTTGGATGGATAGCTGACAAATTCAAGCATTTAAAGTTTATCATTATCATTCTGATTATTATTCAGACGCCATTTTACTTTGCAATTAATCACATACCTCCGATAAATAAATCCAAGCAAGCTTTTAGTGCAGAAGTAGTT
The DNA here is from genome assembly GCF_030686945.1 of Centruroides vittatus. NCBI lineage: Eukaryota > Metazoa > Arthropoda > Arachnida > Scorpiones > Buthidae > Centruroides > Centruroides vittatus. The sequence goes on from NW_027122532.1 coordinate 66,474, forward strand.
TGCAACAGTAACAATTCTTATGCATTGGAATCGAGTGTATATTTGCCATTGTCGAGTAATAACAGCATGGTGTGCTATGCTGACTGTCACGAGTGTTTCACAGAAGACTTGTTTAACCACTCTTCTGAAGGGAATTTTGTTACCTTATGCAGAAGAACTCTTAAATTAATGATTCAAAATGCCAATAATAATTCTAAATTTATTGCCATAGATAGCATAATTTCGGATAATCAAAGAATTTCTCTACACTGTTCTGAAAGTATGAAAGATTTCTGCAAAACTGAATGCATTCTACCTGGATACTCAGAAGAGAAAGAGGCTCACATATTCTCATCGTACCAATTTTGGACAATACTTTTCCTCATGGCTTCGTCTCTAATTACAACGAATGTTATAATATCGTTATCGGATGCAGCGTGCTACGAGGAGCTCGAAGAAGAGGTTCAAGAATTTGGTAAACAAAAACTATGGTACTCCATTGGATGGGCATTAATAACAATGCTAACAGCGTATATAGTGGAAGTTGCAAACACGGGGAGAGAAAAAGTGGATTATTCTCATGGTTTCTACATGATGATACCTCTGGTTATTTTTGACATTGTAGCACTTCTAAATACAGATTTAAGAAAACGAGCATCGTCGACGGATATTATTAAAGACATTGTTAAAATATTCACAAGACCTCATCCATTTTTCGTTGTTTTCGTTGTATGTTTAGTTGGAATGTTTTCCGGTCTTCAATGGAGTTATAAGTTTTGGTATTTGGAAGATATGGGAGCGAATAAATTGCTGTTTGGATTATGCACTATCGTTTCCTGCTTCTTTGGTGAAGTTCCCTGTTTATTTCTTTCTGGTCACATCATAAATTTTATCGGAAGAGATAACAGCATGTGCCTTGCATTACTAGCATTTTCCTCCTGGTTTCTGGCTGCATCTTATATTTATAATCCTTGGTGGATATTACTGATGGAATGGACGCAAGGGCCTTGTTATGGTATATTTTATGCTGCTATGTCATCATTTGCAAAAATAACCGCTCCTCCTGGAACAGAAGCCACTATGCAAACTATCTTGGGAGCCACTTTCTACGGATTAGGTCTGTCAATTAAATCACATATAAGTTAATTCAGATAATAATTATCTTATAATTGTTGTTATATTCATATAATTATAAAAAATCGAATAATATAATTGTAAAGTTTATAATGTTTTAAATTATAATTCTTTAATTTAGGTGTCGGTTCGGGAAGTTTATTAGGAGGCTTTGGATTTGATTTGTATGGCGGTAGAAAGACTTTTCGTTTTGCTGGATTCTTCGCTTTAGCTTCAGCTTTACTGTATAAATTCATTACAGAAGCAGTAGAAAATGAAAAATCTAGCAGAAAGAAACGTGAGTAAAATTATCTTTGACAAGTTCGCATTGTTGCAGTACGCTTTGACTTAGAATCATACTTTTTAGTATGATTGAAAGTTAATAAAATCCAAATACTTTTTAAAATAGAATCAAGAATTTTAGTTTCCTTAATTAAGCGGTTTGAAGTGTTTAAGAAGTAAAAATGGTAACCAAGTTATGTTATGTATAATGCGGTTTATGATTAGGATTGCATGATTTTCGAGGGTTTTATGCCCTCGGCTAAATTCGGTAGCAGAGGGCATAAACCACCAAACTCTGGTAGTCAGTTAGTCTTGGGTTCGGGCATGGCAAACGGGTTGGCCACGTGGAGTTTTCCGGGTTTTCTTCACCTAAATAGGGTTCGGCTTCCCATAAAAATTTTCCTGGAATGCATCCCCTCGGTAGATCGCTCACGTGTCGCGTTGCAGTAACCAAATAAACCAAACTAATTCTAACCAGCGATTATTTATTGTGACATCATGACAATGCCGGCTTGCAACTTTTCGTCACAATGTTCTCAATTTTTTGTGGTGGTTGTGTTTCTGTACATCATACTTTTCCTGTTAGCAGTAGAGTCGTGCTGGTCATCTATCTAACTTCGTTCGGGGGAAAATTTTGAATCGAAGTAACGTAACATCCATCTCAAATCTGAAGTTTCTGTATAGGTAATCTGGATCTCCTAGCCCTAAGTTTTCTATATCTGGTCTCAATATTCATGTATCTAACACCTTTCTCGAGATGGAAGAAAGGCAGACAGACAGACAGACAGTCGAAATTTGTACGTTTACAATTTTTCCAAATTGCAATCCAATAATTTTTCTATAAAGCTATCACAACCTGTCTAACACAGATCACTTTCTAAATATTAATAGTAGAGACCAGTATTAATCAGTAGTCGTTGATCATCCTCTCTTCCGGAAAGAGGTCAACGACTACTTTTGGTCGAATTACTTCAAACCACCTTCCGCCACTGTCTCCTCTTTCTATCGGACCAGCGGTATGGTGGCACTGGAATTGGAAAATTCAAAATACGAGGTTACCAACCAATCTGCACAAAATATGCGGTTTTTGAGGGTGCCGAATTAAAATATTTGGTTTGTTTTTCGCTAAATTTGATTCATTGTAAGATAACCATTTGATATTCGGTTGTGAATGGAACAGTTTCTTACAGGTAACATTCCTAGTTATATAAATCAAATACTATAATACAGTAGAAGGGTTAGAAGTACGAAAGAATCTAATAATCTTAATGTAGGTTATTTTTTGCGTACCTTATCGGCCGCCTTAGGAATTTAGCCGCACTGCACACCTATCAGAACCGGTCCCCCACACAGGGCCGGCCATCGGGAGGGTGCGGCGGATGCTACGCACCGGGGCCCCGCGATTGAGGGGGCCCCAACATTATCAAGAATGCAGTATTTTTAGTAATTTTTCTGAAGTAATTAATGTATTAGCAAGAACAAAATCACGCTTTAAATAAACATGCATTAATATATGTTCGTGTTTGTAAATTTTTTTATTTTAGAAAAACATTTAAGCCCAAATAGTTTCTTGCACCCGGGCCCCTTTATCGAGAAGGCCGGCCCTGCCCCCACACACATACAAACATTAATACATACAGAAAAAACTCGAATTTTTTCGTTTTGCAATTATGGACGTTTCAATGATCCACGAGTCCAAAAATGTAAAAATCTTAGTTGGTCATTTCTTTCCCTCTGTTATATACTGTATAACAGAGTCAGGAAAGTGAAAATAGGTATCTTAATATTTTTAAGAACGAACTCGAGAACTGACAGCGAGATGAAAAGAGACAAATAAACGATATTGAACTGAATTTTTTATATTATTGTTTTTCATTATTTTGGCAAACAATGAAGAAATCATAGATTAAATTTTTATCTAGTTATTGATATTGAAACTACACTATAAATTCTGATAGCAGAAATAATCGCTGTTTTCACTTTCAGAGTTCACTTTCGTGTCCTGACAATTTCAACTCGAATTACTTAACGTTATTCTTGAATAATTCAAATATGCTCTTCGTACTTGATTGCCTCTCGTTCTCGTTTTAATCCTTAGGAATAAGCATAAGATTTCTTGAGAGAATGTATCGTACAGTAACAGGCTTTGGTTAATTCTCTAGAATTAATAAAAGCCTATATATTATCTATCTTCTTTATATATTTAAAAATAATCAAATAACCGAGGTCGACAAAATGAAGGTTCACAAAAAGTTTTTTTTGGTGCTGAATTCAAAATATGATCTCAATTTTTCTGTAGCACCCACATTTTCTCACAACTTATATGGATATTTTTTTTAACTATTTGAATGTAGCATGAACATGTGGTATGAACATGCTGGTTTTCGTGTTTTATGTTGTTACCTCCTGTTTCTCTCGCTGTCGATGGTGCGGATGTTGTTCTTCATCTTATGCGGTATTTCTAGAATATCACGGTGTAGCATCCAGCATGGTCGTCCATCATATTTACATTCCATCTATCCTGCTATCTTGTTTCCATCACATTGCTCACTGCATCAAAATTTTCAGAAAAACAGAACAAGTCAGCATATAGAAAGTGAAGTTTCAAGCTCGTTGAACATCTCACATATGAAATAGATTCCTTGTCCCGTATATTTACAATGAAATGCTTTTATGTTGCTACTACACAAAGTGAATTTCGTGAAAAAAATCCAGCAGCGAGTTGCTTAACTTTCCCGGCAACATTTGGTGGCGCCATCTGTTATCATATTTTACAAAAAACTTTTTATATCTTCAACTATTAAAAAAATGGAAAAAAAAGCTTAAATTTGAGAGTGGGAATGGGTTTTGTAAAGAATCGTAAATGCCAATAACGAGGAAAATCGTCATTTAATCTGAACCTACTGGAGATACACACGACCCCCTTTATCTCCCCACCTCCTCGACCTTTAATCACCAAAATTTAATAGCATCAATTCCTCTAATAAACGAATCACCCTACAAAATTTCAGAAAATTTTGACCAAAAGTACAGGCGTTATTAAGCTTCAAAGAGGATGAACAAAATCATGCCTCCCACACAAATCCATACATACAAAAACCCCCCCCCAATTTTTTTGTATTTCTTGACATTTCAAGATTCCCTGAGTCCAAAAACATAAAAATCTTGGGGGGGTCATTTTTTTGTCGGATAGCTATATTTTCCCTCTATTATATATAACAGCGGAGAAAATAATAATAAAAAAATGTTATTATTGGTCTTGTTTTGCACATCATGGTTAAATTCTACGCTTGGGTATGCATTTTAATGATGTTTTAGGGATGTAGCACCTCTAAAACATCATTAAAATGATTGTGCTGAAAATTACAGCCTTCTATTTTCTAACTTCTATAATTAGAAGAGGATAAAACTTGAGTTGCACGATTTGAAAACATACAAAGAAAATTAAATAAAAGTGTTCGCTTACAATGCTCGAACAATTCAGTTTACAGTTCATATCTATAAGTGTACTTAAATACACAAAATCATGTTTAACTGATTAAATTTATTATTATTAATATTTTAAGATAATTTGAAGAAAGAGTTGTGAAATTTTTTGTTATAGAAATATACAAAAGTCGACTAATTTCATTATTAATTTAATAATACACTTTAATTCCCAAGAGACTTATTTTATATTATTATTGAAACTTTTAACAGAAAAATATCGTAATGCTAAGATAAAAATATTATCTTTTAAAATGTGTCTTACATCATAAAATGATAAAGTTATTTCTATTTACTCTTACTAAGTAAAAATCAATTTATCATATTTCCAAATACCTTCGTGATTTGGTATTCATTTCTTGTTAAACAGAAACGTTTTGAAATGATCGAATAACATTCCATTATAGGCCCTAAATTTCTTAATTTTTATTACTTTTCCTCTACATTTTTAAACATGTATAACATATTATTTTTTCCAATAAATTTTTGTCATTATTTTTCCATTGTCTATTTTCTCTATTCTTCAATAAAATAGAACGTCTTCCCTCTTTTTAAGCACCAAAACACTAAAAATATATAAGTTACTGTTTGAAAAGTTTTTATTTTCATTTTCTCTGAAGAGTGTAGAGTCGTTGTTTCGTTGTTTAGAATACAAAAGAATGTTTACCACACTCAAAATTAGGTAAATAACTGTAATTTCTTCACTTTTATATAAAAATATTGATTCTGTATTCTGTTTAACCTTACACCTCGTATTAAGGAATGCAGACATTCGTTCTTTCTTTCATTTTAGATAGGAAAGGCAAATGATATTACAAAAATAAAACAAAGAACCAGCTAAAGCTAACCTAACAGAAAAGAAAACTGTTAGGAGAACTAACATTATGTTAATTTTCTTTGAGTTTGTTCGAAATATAGCAGTAATTAGTTACTAAATAGTTAATTACATAACTAATTACTTTTCGTATCTCCATATTTATTAAACAAATAAATGAGTTTGTAGTGCTGTTGATAAATGGCTTAAAAAATTTCCCCAGAACGGAAAAAGGAGGGGAAAATTTTTCAATTTTTGATTCATTTTAATAACAAATTCCAATTTAACAATTACAATAGTATCAGGCTTATCTGAAATAATATAAAGTTTATCTTCGGATTTATCATTAAAATGATAAATGTAAATTCTTATTTTGTCTATAAAGGGTCATTAACATCTTCAAAAACGATGACTTCCTCATTACATTAAAAATATATTATTATTTGTTTTAACTTATTAAAAAAAAATAAATATAAGGTGTATTAATATAGATATATACAGACCATTACAACATTTTTTTCTATGAAGAGAATTGTAATAATATTACAGAAAGTGATAATTTAACATTTGTTATCTTTAAAATTAAAACCTGTTTTAGATCCACGTGTATTTTTAAATTCTAAAATAATGTTATCAAATGTCTCTTTCAGGTGTATGTACTTACAGTTTTGATTTAAATATTGAATTCTTTACAAGCTTTTATTGCATAGTTTCCATCTGAAAAGTCAGCTACCAGTTACTTAACTTTCCCGGCAACATTTAAAATTGAATGTGTGGCGCCATCTGTTATGATATTTTGTTACTGAAGCGTTTTCTATTTTTAAATATAAAATGGCAAAAAGCTTTAGACTGTAGGGTTGGGTTTTATAAAACATTGTAAATGTTAATAACGAGTAAAATCGTCATTACGTTTAACCCTACTGGAGATAAACACGATCCTCTTTATTTCCCCACCCCCTCGACCTTTAATCACCGAAATTTAATAGCACGAATCCCCGTAATACACAAACCTTCCTTCAAATTTCAGAAATTTTTGACAAAAAGCACAGGAATTATTAAGCTTCAAATAGGGTGAACGAAATCGTGCCCCCCACACACATACACATTAACACGCATATATACAGAACAAAACTTTCACGACGTTTCAACGTCCTTCATGTCGAAAAATGAAATTAAGATTAAGAAACGAAATTTGGTACGGTAGCTTGTGTATAAGGGGCATTGATGCTATTAAATTTTAGTGATGAAAAGTCGAGGGGGAGGGGAGATAGAGAATGGTCACGCGTCATATCTCGGGTGGGGTTGGACTTAATGAAGATTTTACTTGTTGTTAGCATTTACATATCTTTATAAAACTGATCTCTGCCCTCAAAAATAAATCCTTTGCTATTTTATAATAATAAAAAATATATAAATTTTTTATAACAAAATCTCATAACAGATGGCACTACATATAATTTTATTTATTATGATTAATAATTAAATAGTGATTTTTAAAATAAAATCTCATAACAGCGGGAAAGTTACTCAACTCGTTGCTAGAATTTTTAATACTAATTAAGTTTATTATATTTCATATCTATGTTAAACTTTTATATATACTAATCTCAAAAATAGAAAAAACTGAATACAATAATTTAATTTAGATAAATAATCTTTTTGACAACCATAAATATGATTAAAATATAAAAATAATACCATAAAGTTTAATAATAATATAACATTTTGATATTATGATTTAATTATAATAGGAAAGAAAAATTATCCAACATCTACAAGTAAGAATTTTCACAAAAGTTCCACGAAAGGATCCTCGTTATAAATTCTAAGAATTCTTTCCATAAACAACGTATTCATTACGTTTGTAGTTGCAGTTAATCGAATTAATTGTGTTGTTATTTTTATAAACATTCATCCAAACGTAAATAAAAGAAATTTATTTATACAGTATTAATTATATGAAAATCCCAATTATTTATCCATTTATCTATCCAACTATTAACAAAGAACAACGAACAATTATTTATTGTGACGTGGTCACAATGCCGGGCTGCAATTTTTGATCATATATTTAATTAATTTAATTTAAAGTATATGCTCTCCACCTCAAATTAGTACTGGTTTGCCCCTGTACATATCCGTATGGATCACCCCGAAACATTCTTGGGTTTTTTGACACGTCCAAATTCGATCCTGGATTACCAAAGCGGTAGGAAGGATAGGCTATCCAGCCTAACATTAATTTTATAGGGGTAAGAGCTACTACAGGCTCTTAATTTTTCTCTCAGATAGGGGAAAAACCCCAGCTCCCCCTCTTCACGGCCTAGTTTATGAGTCGATGAATATAAATTACTCAATGCACATTATAATAATATTTTATTCATGCATTAAAATAACGTGTTAACACGTCCCCTACGTTGTATACACACACACATATATAACTTCGTCATTAATATGTGTTTTTTAAATGAACTTTGACATTAACGCTCATTTCTCCCCCAATTATTCGGTTAAATCGAGATCCTTTAAGCAAGAATACATAAAATAATAGGTGAAGCATTACTGTGCGACCAATTACTCTAATTATTAAATTACTTATTTCTCTTTGGGTTAAATAAATCAAGCTTATGCTTTGCAAGTTACATTATTTCTGTAATGATTTACACTAGAAACTTAAGATTAAATACTTATATAATAGGATAGTTGCATATTTACATTCACTAATAGTTAATAAACTACATTAATATAAGAATAATTTAAAAATTTCTATTTATTATTATTATTTTCTTTTACAGAAATTGAAAATATACGCCTGAATACTGAAGTGAATTAACTGATATGTATTAAGTTACATTTAATATTTTACATAAGCAATTGTATGCCTGGTTTAAATGTAATTAAAAATAAACGTTTTTTATATAAATGAAATTTCTTAAACAAACAACAAGAGAAAATAAAATTGTATCATATTTTTGTTATCATTTATTAAATGGAGACAACATTAATCATCTTTATTCGATTATTAAATAGATTTGACCATTTAAAATATATGCTCTCCACCTCAAATTAGTGGTGGATTGCCCCTGTACATCATACTTTTCTTTTAACAATAAAGTTTGGAAACACGGAACATTAATGCATATTTGATAAATAACTACAATTAAATAAATTTAAATTTATGTTAGACTAAAAAATAAATAAAAATAGCGGTAGAAATACAACTCTAGTTTAAACTTATCTCGTCTACTAGTACTTTATCAATTAACAGGACTTATTATACTGGATTTATAAATGCAGCAATTAAGTCTTACAGATCAGAAATAATATTGTTTATTTAAACAACTCTATTTTATTTAATATACAAATATTCAAACCACATTCATATAACATAGAAGAAAACGTAGATAGAAAAATCAAATAGCAAATTAAATGCCGTAAATAAGTGTTAATTTAATTTAAAATATGTGATTTTTAATTTAAATTTAATTTTATAAATATTTACAATATAATTTCAAATATACTTTATCGTATAAATATTTACGGGATAATTTATCTTACGACGATTGAGAATATTACGAAAGTTAGAAAACCATTTTAAAATTCTAATTTAAGGTCTTCATTTAGGTTGGAAGATTTATACATATATTAATTTTAATTAATATAAATAAAAAAGAATAATTATCAATTAAATTTTCGCTTATTATTTACTTTTATTATTCAAATAAAACAATTTAAATGTCAAATAAAGGGAAAAATTCGCCCGTCCGCGCGTATGTTGGAGTCTAATTTGTTTAATTTCTTTATTCTGTTCCGAACTATTAAACAATATCTCAAAACGAGTAAAGTTTAAGAAACAAAATTTGGCACAGTAGCGTGTGTATAAAGGGCATTAATGCTATTAAATTTTGGTTCTTTATTAAAGGTCGACGAGGTAGAAACATAGAAGGGGTCGTGTGTCGTATCTCTAGTGTGGTCGTACTTAATGAATATTTTACTCGTTATTAGCATTCGCAATCTTATAATATAATCGAGATGGGTTAATAATAATAATAATACTGTAATAATAATGATAAGCTCAGAGTTCGAACGGTTAAGAGTTGAAGTTTGGTACATAGGATACATCATAAGAATGTACATTAAGAAGGGATTTTTCGAAATTCCTCTCGCGGGGAGAAGAGGGAGAGGGTTAAAACGGCAATACTGCACTATCCAGACATTGTCCAAAATACAACATTCATTGTCACAGCATTGTCACCAACCAAGTTTCGGTAAAGCGTTTATTTTCCGCTCTTAAAATTATTAAATATGATTTAAGAGCTTCGGTGAATGCTGACTTAATAGGAGTGATTTTTTTTGTAAGGAGTAATTCAGTTTATAACAGAGATGAAAAATAATAAATTAATCAACGTGGCAAAATAAGCAACCTGTTTTCCACCAGTCTAAATGTTATATTTCTCATTCTTGACTTAGTTTGATGTATCTGTATACTTATATATTATCCAATATACTCGTATATTATGTACTGTACAACATTTTTATTAAACTAATTTGCTTGTATACGAATGTATTTACTATTTTTATTCATATAGGCTATGCTTACCAAATACCAATGCCGTCATCAAACGAGTTAATAAATGTGAATTTATATATTCGGTAGATGTGTCAAATTTTAATGTTTAATTAATTTTTTAAAATCGTTTTATTTTGTATTTTTTTAAAAAATAATCACAATCGTCGTCATTATTACTTTTCCGACTGTTATACAGTATAGGCCTATAACAAAGGAAAAGAATGGCGATTGGTCAAAAAATCACATTTTCAGATTTTTACTCTTTTGGACTCGAGAAGCCTCGAAACGTAGAGAGGTGCAAACGGATGTTAGAATGTGTACCAACCGATTTAGTTCGACCATTTTCAAGCTTAATAACTCCTGTGTTAAACCATCCGACTCCGATTGAAAATCGTGCTTCCCGTACAGTCTAACATTCGTACATACAGAAAAAAAACCAAATCTTTTGCATATCTCGACATTTCGAGGTGCCCCGAATCCAAAGATGCAAAAATTTGGGGTGGAATCATTTTTTGAACTATCGCTACACTTTTCCTCTGTTATATAGGCCTATAACAACAGAAAAGTAAAAATTATCCTATTGACTCATCACTTAGAGGAATATTTTAGCTTTGGAATAAAAAGTTTCTACGTTCTATCTTTATTAGAACTATATTTATTGATGCTAATATTCTGAAGTCACGTGATGACGTCAGAATTTTCGGGCCTTCTTTGTTAACAACTCCGCCCCTGGTCGGAGTCGGAGTTGGAGTCGTGTAAAAATGTACCGACTGAATTATGTTAATTTTTAGTGTTGTTTATAAATAAGATTTAATCAGAAATTGGATTAAATCGGAAAATACCTTTCAAATGAACATGTTTAAGTTACATATATCCGATTAAACATGTCTGTCTACAACGCTTAATTTTATTAATAAACCAGCCATGAGTTGCTAAACTTTCCCGGCAACATTTAAAATTTTGATGTTCTATCTGCTATAAAAAGATTTTTTAATAAAATATAATATTTTTTAACTATTATAAAACGGCAAAAAGCTTAATTTTCACGGTAGGGACGGATTTTATAAGAAATTGTATATGCTAATGACGAGTAAAATCGTTATTAAGTCCGACCCTACTGGAGATACGCACGACCCTCATTATCTCCCCATTCCCTCTACCTTTAACACCAAAATTTAGTAACATCAATTCCCTAATAAACAAACCTCCCTGCAACATTTCAGAAATTTTCGACAGAAATGATAGGAGTTATTAACCTTCAAACAGGGTGAACAAAATCGCGCCCCTTCCACATACATACACTAATATCCTATAAATACACAGAAAAAAACCGAACTTTTTGCATTTCTCGACGTTTCAAGATGTCCTCAGCCCAAAAATTTAAAAATCTGGAGAGGTCATTTTTGCTGGATTGACATACTTTCCTTCTATTATAACAGGAAAAGTAAAAACACACGTTCGAACCGAAAAAAATGGGTTAATAATGAGTTGGCTACTTGGAATTTTTTGAGTTTTCTTCACGTCACACTTAAATGGGGGCCAGTTTTGTATAGAAAATCCTTCCGAGTGGCATCTTCCCTCAGCAGATCTCCCACATGGTTTTTTTTTTTTTTTCTTTTAATGGTAATACGTTTCTTGCTGTTAGAAGTTTAGCCTTAAATTTATTTTTGATTTTAACCGCAACTGTTATTTATAATTTATTCAATACGTAACGTAAGAATAAACATCTAAATTTAAAATAAATATGCATAAATTCTCAACCAAGAATCCATTCATTCATAAAATCATTAGTTATTATCGCTGATGTAATGTATACATAGTTATTGTCGATGACAATATTTTTAATACACACCACAAACATCGTGTAATTCAATGTAGAAAGATCAAAACGGGCCTTCTAAATATTTCGGATTAACAAAAAAAAAGAAAAGAAAAAAATTACATCACTAGTATCAATGGAGAAATATTACTAATCTTTTCTTCTACCATGAAACGAAAACAATCGGTTTTCGGTTTGTCAGGTTTCCGTTTTGAACAGGTCTTACTGTATTTAATATTGTTGATAACAATGATATAATTTAGTAGAAGATCGAATTTCATTAATTACCGTCTTTAGTTTTAAAATGAGAATTAAGCGCTTTCTACATATTTTTCTACGTGAAAATTTTTAATGATGGCGAATCTCGGGAATAGTTAAGAATTTTTCCTAGTTTAAAATGAGTCTAAATTAATAATGACGGAAAAATTTAGACTGAAATTAAAAATACTTATTACCTTAGTCCAGGAGTGGCGATCTTATGACACGCGTGCCCAAAGTGGCAGGTAAGGGGCACTAAATCTGGCACGTAACGTATCATACGATTTCGATTTATCATTCTTTTGGTTTATCTCTTGATCATCATTTCTTCAATCAGCTTTGAAAACTCTTTTCTAATTAAAGCATATTCCTTTAATTCTTTAAATATTGTTATTCGAAGTCTAAAACTTTGGCAGATATAAATATCGTTAAAGCCAAGTATGCTTACTACACTCCTTTTCTAGCTGATTGCAGTGGAGCGTTAACCTATGAGCAAATGGAAAAATGCCCGGGGCCTCCACCAACAGAGGCCCCAAATCAATCTTTTATAGGAAGATATTTCTCTAAAAAATTTTCTCGAAAAAAAATATCTAAAGTCAACACTACGCGTGCTTCCTAATTCAAATTTTACTGGGCCTCGTGAAGATATAACGTGCCACTGGCTAATTGGCTTTCCTCTACTTTCTATTTTTCTGTTTGAATCTATCTGATAGACTGACTAGGGTCTTACATACTCGACAATATTAGGCAAGATGAATCGACGAGCAACACGAATTCGTTTGCTAATTGTGAGGCCGGAATAAGTGAAACCGGAGGTATACAACACCACACGGAAGACCTGCATAAATAAATTTCTGGTGAAACATCATTCAAAACAATTCTACAAATTCTTAACTTACGAAATTAAATTCGAGGTCTAAAATACCTATATAATGGGCTCTAAGTTAGCTCTGTTCTTTAGAATTTACAGCTTAAACTATAAGAGAATCTATAATCAAATTTAAATTAAAATCACATGGGTGTTTCAAAATATGCAATAAATAAGTAGTGATAGTATATTAATATAAAACAATAGTAAATATGTAGGAATGGGAGATTGTGTGAAAATCAACAATAAGCAGTATAAACTTTCACCAACACACTTTTTATTAAATAAAATTTGGATATGTAACTTGTACCTAAAATATAAACATGATTTAATATAACTATATATAATATAATCCAACGAATTAATTAAGCAAAAAGTATATAATCATAAACAAAACATATGCTTTATATTTAGAATTTTTATATATTTTATAATCGCTTTAAAATTTATAAGCTACTATTTTTGTATTGTTTATTACAGGAAAACTAAAATTGTCAACATGGTTTTTCTTTTTATCCATAAATAATTAAATAAAAAATTAAAACAGATAAAAATAATAATATAAATTATTATAATTAAGTTTGAACGTTCATCCAAGTGTTTATATGAAGCAAACAACCTGATTTCTATAATCAGCAGAACAGACTGTTGAAGATGCCATTATTAATCGATCACTTAGAGCTTTTTTTAAGAAAATAATCAACAAAATTATCTAAATTATATATAAAACTACATAATAATTTAAAAATTGTAAAATTTTTATACTGAAAAATATAATTTACGTTACATTAATTAAAGATATGTGAACAAATCGAGTGTTTGGTTGTATATTGTTGTATATTAAACATATATTTTTCAAAAATCTTTCGAAATTTAACAAATATTTCTATCCAATTGTATGAAATGTAAATTTTTATATTGCAAAACAAAGTTCTATTTACTATAAATTGCGGTATCATCATGTAGTATTCATTTTTATGATCTCTTCTCGTCGTGGATATATTATCTGATGCCACATTATAGAATTAAAAACGAGTAGTTATGGTATCTTTCTATCATGGAGGATCAATTTAATGATGCCATGAACAATATAGAGATTATAGAAATAGAAACGAATAAGAAAAAACAAAAGTGCCTTATCAACAGGAGACTTTTACCGTTAAAAATACATTACTTTCTTTTAGCGGCAGGTAAGTTACTATTTTGCTCTTTAGTAAATTATTCTTTAAGATAATGATATTAATATTCATACGCTTAACTTTATAATTATATTGTGTATTTACAATAGTCATATAAAAATATAGAATATTACCTTACATTCATTTTTAAAGGAAAAAAAGCTGGTAACGTTATTGGTGGACTTTCCCGGCATTCTTTATTTGTTTACATCCCTAATAACTGCTGCTTTACCATTAAGTCTTCAGATAAATACATAAAATTACTATTATAAGTGATTACGGGTAAAAAAGAGGATCGATTTAACCATTTTAAAAATATTAAAAACATTACCTTCCCTCACCTCTAAAACATATAAATATCCTTCGGTCTCAGGGGATCTTGAAACGTCGAGAAATGAATAAGAATTGGAGTTTTTCTGTATGTATAAATATTAGTGTGTGTATAAGGGACGTGATTTTTTCACGACTTTGAGGCTCAATAATTTCTGTACCTTTTGTCGAAAATTTCTGAAATTTCGTAGAATTTTAGGGAGAAATGTTTCTAGAATTTTCGATTTTCCTGAAAATATTTAGAAATGTTTCCCTAACTGTCTGCAAAATTTGAGAAATTTTCGACAAAAGGCACAGGAATTAAGCTTCAAACTCGTGAAAAAATCACGCTCCCCACACATACTAACATCCTGGAACACTGGAAATTGCACACTGGAAATTTTTTTTTCTGCATTTCTGGACGTTTCAAAGGTTTTTTGATTCCAAAAATGCAAAATTTTCAGGGGTTTATTTTTTGACCGATTGCCATACTTTCCCCCTGTTATATAACAGCCAGAAAAGTAAAAGTATAAAACAGATAAAAGTTTATGAAATTTAACCTTACATTTTATTGTTTAATAAACTTAAAAATTTATTTTTATTAGAAAACTTTATTATTTTATAGTTTGTGGCGGTTGTAGATAATGATAAAAGCAATACTATTTTATATTTTAATGAAACCGGTCACTAGTGGCCCACGAGTCATACTTTGAAAATCACTGACCTAGACGGTTCCATTTGATAGACAGTTCATTACAGTCCAATCGCTATGTAAAATTAGCATTTTTCACCAAATATTTGAGAAAGAGAGTGTGTGTGTGTGTGTGTGTGTTTTACACGAATATTTACGAGAGAATAACTCATTATCTCAAATATTCATGTGAAATACTGATTCTATACTGCTATAATTATTGGCCTTAACTATCAAATGAAACCTCCTAGCTTAGTGATCTTGAAAACTCAAAGTGTGATCAGTAGACAACTGTGATGTCTGATACATTTTATACATTAAACAAAAGTGTATATAATAAAGAAAATTATCTAAAATTATTTTTTATTTGTCACAAATGTCCCTGATTTCTTTACATTACTGTCACATGCAGTCTCATTCTCTACGAATGTGACATCATTTAAAACAATCCACATTATGCAATTAAAACACGTATTTTAGATAATGAACGTTGCGTAAATCTTACTTAACTTTTACTTTTCAAAGTTTATTGTAATTTAAAAACAGTATATCGGCATTAATTATTCAATAAATATTTCTGAAATATCATGAACAGTTTGTCTAACGTATTTAGTTTGAAACTAACTTCTGGAATTTACGAAAAAATTCAAATAAATTACGATTTTTAATTATTAAAAAATCGTTTTATATCACTTTTTCTTAAAATTCGTGTATTTATAACGAGTAAATTGTAAATAATTATTTATAAAATTAACAAAAAATTATTATTATTGATATCAGAACTTAAATTTGTATTAATTTCTAGTTTTAATAAAATATAGCAATATTATATTTTAGATAAATAAATAATTTATTTACATTTTCTTTCTGAAGAAAACACATATTAATAAATATTCATTATTAACCAAAACTCTAAAAAAATTAAAACGTAGGAAGAGATTTTAAAGCGATTTTCTAATGAAGAAAAAGAAAAAAGGAAATGACTATCCTAGAAAAAATAGCACGAAACAGATTTTAGTATTGTGCTATTTCATAAAAAAGTCAACAAAGATCGATGAACATCGAAGAGACTAAATCTTCATCACTCTGCCTCACCCACGATAGCCATTAAAAACTTTCCTTGCAAGAGTCAAAATTGTGTGACTCCATCTGTTATGAGATTTTATTAAAAATAAGCTATTTATATTATTAATTATTATAAAATGGCAAAATGCTTAATTTTGAGGGTAGGGATGGATTTTATAAAAAAAATTGTAAATGCAAATAACGAGTAAATTCTTAATTAAGTCAAACCCTACTTCAGATATGACAAATAATCCACCATTATCTCCTCACCTCTTCGTCCTATAGCCACCAAAATTTAATATCAATGCCCCTAATACACAAACCTCTTTGTGTAATTCAGAAATTTTCGATAAAAGGCACAGAAGTTATTAAGCTTCAAACTGGGTGAAGAAAATCGCTCCCCTCACAATTAGTATTTTCAATTTTTTATAAAACCCATTCCTACCCTTAAAATTAACTTTTTTGTCATTTTATAATAGTTAAAAATATAAAATGTTTTTAAAATAAAATATGATAATAGATAGGGCACCAAAATGTTAAATGTTGCCGAGAAAGTTGAGAAACAGGTTTTAATTTTTTAATTAAATACCGAAATATTTCTAGTTCAGTGATGGGCAACCTTTTACAGATATGCGAATAACCTTCTGCAGCATAAAGTTTTTCTTAAAGCCTGCTGATTAATATATAATTATAATTCATAACTTAACCGCCAGTACAATAGGTATTAAAATAATATATGCTAATGATACGCAAACTACTAATATATTGTTCATTTTCATCTATTCTTCTTTAGTTTAAATGTTTTTCGTCACGAATATCAACTTAATTAGGGTTGCATAACGGCGTGAGACAACTTTTATCACCAAATGTACAAAACTATCCCGTATTGAAAGGATTGTATTGGTTCGAATCGATACCATAACACAAGGTTAAAAAAGCCCACTTAATTAGTGTACGGCTATTTTCTGAATTTAAATAAATATATTTAACACTGAATAATTTTTAGCTTTAAATTTATTAGTGTTTTTCTGACCTTGAACGTGATTTTCAAGGTCAAGCGAAACAAATTTTATAAAAAAAAAGGGGATCCCATCCGATTTTCCAGGCACGACTTTCTAGGTAACTACATTAAAAAAATTAATATATCTTCAGTACTTTTGGAATAAAAAGAACACAACGAATTTTAATAGGTTAAATATTTTCTTCAAATTTTCTTATAAATCGATTGGTTTGGTTTTTATTAAGTTATGGCAACGCAACACTTTGGCGATCTGCTTAGGGGATGCCTTCCGGGAGGTCTTTTTAAGGGTAACTGACCCCTATTGTTTTTACAGTCGTGGAGAAAACCCGGAAAACTCCACGTGGTCAGCCCGTCCTGGCGAGCGCCCAGTGTTTAGGGAACAGAACTGCTTGGCCACTGGTGAGCCCTTCTATAAATCGAACCAATTTTAAAATTTATAATTTGCAATATAGCGCACATTCATACTGTATTCACAATTATTTTAATTATTTCAGTCTTGAACTGTCTCAAGATACAAGCAGCTCTATTACTCTTAAGATTAGTTTTCAATACTATATTAATTGTAAAATATTTTCAATTCAAAAACACTATTCGTTGAAATTTTGAATCCATAATTTACTTCTTTGATATAAATGATATATTATTCAATCCCTTCATTAAAGAACCATTACTAGTATTTTCTAGTTGTATAATTTATTGTCTTTTGCTATAAATATCGTAGATTTATAAAAATGTTTATCAAACAATGGCTTCTTATTTTACAATATTTAAAATAGCGTGCGTTCCAAGAAACTGCAAACTCAGCAAATTAAATCGGGAATGAATGTTGCGGAAATAATTTTATTCATTTAATTTGCATTGTTATTACGAATTTGTAAAGTGCTACTCTCATATATATACATAACAAATTTTACCAAGCCTATTACAGGTTAGACCAGATCCACAATAGGGCGGCCTGGACCAATATATATATATGCTGGGCTCGGTGTTCAGAATTTGCACGTAAAATTTATGACAAACTTCATTTTCTATACTTTTACTCCAACGACAGCTCTCCAGTGACCTAGCGTATAAAACCATTGATCAATAGAACGTGGTCGTGGGTTCAGGCCTGTTATAATAAACCAAGCTTTAATTATAAAACAAATATATACAGATAAAAATGAATATAAACACAGGAAAGTTTTTCTACTATATGAAATATTTTCCACTATTTTATTTATTTATTTTTAATTACAAATGTGTAAAAACCAATGATTATTAATCGTAATAGTTTGTTATTGTAGCATGTGAATAATAAAATAAAATTGTTTAAAAACACCTATTCCTGTATTTAAATTATACAATAAAAAGTATATTTTATTGTATAATTTATATATGCAATTTATCAGATACCGCTTGTTAATATGTCTAATCTAAACTTAGTTATTTACTATAATATATATTAATATATTTAGAAAAATAGCATTCTAAGAATTGTACATAAAACGCATTGTTATTTTACCTCAATTTTGGTGTATATGAATACATGCTTTGTATTTTATATATATATAAAATTGAGAAATCATTAACGGTAATAAGACTAGCATAAAAGGAAAGAAGAGAAAGAAGAGAAAACAGAATAATAGTTAGAAATCACCAATGAATTATTAAAAGTCAAGAAATTAGCCTTAAAACAACATACAAAGAATCTGATTATAATAAAATATAATGAACAATCAACTTCTTTTTTAGTTTATAAACATAATGAAATTTTTTTACTACTCATAAATTTGAATTAAATTGACTTTTTACCATTACTGCACTAAATTTTAAAAAAGTAAACAATAGTAAAAATTAAGCTTATACAATATATATTTTAAACATTAATTTGTGTCAACATTATCTAAATTTAGTAAAAAATTAAAAAATGTTATTTATTTTCAGCTCAATCAGCTGTTATTCCATATCTTCCTATATTCGCCAAAGAATCTGGAATTAGTGCAATTGCCGTAGGGGTGGTGCAGTTATTAGCTCCTCTGATAGCTACAGTAGCCAAGCCTTTATTTAATGCATTTACTAATTATCTACACAATCTAAAACAAAGTTTAATGGGATTAGTTATCATAAATACTATCTGTTGTATTGTGGTGATGTTTATTCCAACATCAAAAATGAATAGTTTGACGTTGATCTCAACGTTTTCTTGTGATTCGTATGAATGGACAACGCCTCTACCCGAAGAGTCTCCATTTAGAACGTTAGAAGCAAACGAAACGATGGTATGTGGCACGTTGTGTACAACTTGCGCTGTTTATAGTCCTTCGTCAAATATCACCGACATTATACCAGATATAATTTTGGAAAATTATTACGACAATGCCACAACGATGATATGTAAGCAGAAAGAGGAAAGACGTTTGATGCATCTGATAACGCTTGAAAATGGTATGGTTGCTGTATCAAACGACAGCAAACCGACCTGTGCTACAAAAGTGGTTTATAACTGTACCATTGTTTGCCCTTGTAATTACAGCTGCTGTTCAACTGTTAATGATTACGCTAACACTCAGTTTTGGATGATTTTGATTCTTTACTTTTTCTTATCTTTATTGGCTGCCATGATGAACAATTTATCAGATACCGCTTGTTACGAGTTGGTACATAATAGCCCCCGAATTTACGGTAATCAGAAATTATGGACGTCACTCGGTACCGGTGGTTTTGCTTTATTAACTGGATACATATTAGATTTATTTACATCCCAACAAAAAACTGATTATTTAGTTGGGTTTTACATTATGGTAAGCGTAATGTTTCTCGACTTTGTAATTTTATGTGGTGTCGAAGTGGATGTGGTTTCAACTGCGACTAGTAATATGGAGCTTTTAAAATTATTTTATTCGTGTTATAGAAATATTGTTTTCATCTGTTTTGCCTTTTATATCGGTATCATTTCTACTCTTTTAAACAGTTTTTTATTTTGGTATCTTGCTGATCTCGGCGCATCGAAAACACTAATGGGTATGGCTCTATTTATCAACTGTATTTCTGAAATTCCCACATATTTTTATTCTTTTAAGATAATTGAAAAATTGGGGCATTTTATTACAACGTTTTTTGCATTAGTATGCTACAGTATTCGATATTTCATGTATTCTGCACTTGAAGATCCTTGGTATGTTCTACCAGTGGAAGTGATGCAAGGATTAACTTATAGACTTTTTTACGTAACTTTAACTTCATATGCGAAAAAAATTTCTCCACTAGGAACTGAAGTAACGATGAAAGGAATTTTAGCAGGAGCATTTTCTGGATTTGGTAAATCAAATTTTTTATTTTTTACAATGTCTTATAACAGAAAATAATATGGAATCTTTTTACTTCAATTTTAATAATAAATTAACACAAACCTACATTTAACCTTTGCCTGAAATTGCTGTTATTTTAAATATATATATATATAATATATATATATATATATTGTTTTTCAGGCTGGGCAGTTGGGAATATTTTAGGAGGATGTTTAATGGATATTTTTGGCGGAAGATATACGTTTCATTACGCTGCGATTGCAACTACTTTAGGATATTGTCTTTTGATGTTTCTTCATTTATTATTAAAATTTTTTGAAAACAAAAGGAGGTAAAATCTTTAAATTTTAATTAGTTTTTAAAAAATAATTTATATATAAATACGAATATATAAATCTTCCTTTATATATGCAAGATTAGAGTATTAATCTTTAAAATTTTTTAACTAAAAATTACTTGATATTATATATAAGGTTGCGTAAACAAAAAAAAAAGCTGCAAAAAATCAATGCGCGTTATCATGGCGGAGAGAGATTTTTACAAATATCGGTATTTCACGAATCCTGATAAATACATTTCGTGTTGGATAGCACAGGGAGACAGTCCTCGATGTAGTAGAGCTTCGAATTCGGATGATACACTCCTCGTTGGATAACGTCAAAGCAGAAATGCAGATGAAGCACACAAATACAGTAGAGAGTCGTTAATCGGAACCCCGGTAATCTGAATCGCCGGTAATCGGAACGATTTTCAGTCGGACTGTGTCGTGCTGAATCGAACGTTTTTGATACTAGATTTACTTCTAAAGTATAATTTTCATGTTTTTATATTCTTCAATGTATTTATTTTGTTTGTACAAAATGCAGAAATAATTTTTAACGATACGATAGCCTCGATTATTATAAAAATTTTCGTTAGGCTTAAAATCGACGAAAATTCAACACGAAGCGACACGCAACGGAGAAAAATTTGAACATCGGTCAGGTTAACATATTTTTTCGTACATAATCGGTAATCGGAACAAATCACTAATCTGAACAACCCCAGTCGCCAATTGATTCCGATTTACGACTCTCTACTGTACAAATCCCAACGACTGGAAGAACGGCCGACGATTGACTAAAATCGACCATTCTCCGTCATATTCAAAGGTGCAAATTCCCTAGAAGCAACTAAGAGTGGAGGGAAAGGAGTCAATATGAACTCTGAGAAAGCCTAAGCTGACACTTTCTCAAGTCAGAAAGTTGACTTATACCTCTTCTAATGAAATCGTCATCAAATTGTTTTCCTTTACCTTGTTCGATTCTCACTTTTATTTTATATTTTAACTTGATTACGATAAATGGCATTTGTAATAAATGAATATGTTCTAATAGAATTTCTTATCCAGAGACTTGATGTGCTACTAAACTTTCTGAAAAACACTAATGTGTATAGAGAGAGGAATTATTTCAAAACAATTGTAGACTTATAAATTCCGTCGTTCGTTTGGTTTGTCTGTTGCCTGTCTGTTCTTTCTTAATCTGGAGAACGGAATTAAATAGTTGAAAGCTGAGACAAGTGTAAAAAGACTAAGGGCAGTAGGCCCCGATTAACTGTTTATAAATGTCTAATAAAAGCTGAAAGTCACGTTATTCCAATTCAAAACTTTTCCCCTGAAAGGAGGAACCGGCACGACTCTGTTGCTAACAGGAATACAGGAGGCTTGCTAACTGGAAAAGTATTATGTACAAAGGGCTTGCTAACTGGAAAAGTATTATATACAGGGGCAAGACCACTACTAATTTGAGGTGAAGATCATATAATTTAAATTAAATAAATTTAAAATATGATTAGAAATTGTATCTATTATTGTGACAGTGTCACAATACTAGCTGCAATTTCGAGCAATTATATATTGTGACACTGTCACAATAAATAATTGCTCGTTTACTTTTATTTTACTATTAAATATGCTGTTTGTTTTTGTTTATTTGTACAGTTCTGTATGCATGTTACTTTTTGTTTTTATTATTTTTAGTGTTTAATATTACAGTAGAGCGTCGTTTAACCGAAAGCCGATCAACCGAAGCGTCGGTTAACCGAAAGCTTTTCAGTCGGACTGTGTCGTGCTGAATCGAACGTTTTTGATACTAGATTAACTTCTAAAGTATATATATATTTGTTTTTATATTTTTCAATATATTTATTTTGTTTGTACAAAATAAAGAAATAATTTTTAACGATACAATAGCCACGATTATTATAATAAAAATTTTCGTTAGGCTTAAAATCGACGAAAATTCGACGCGAAGCGACACGCAACGGATAAAAATTGCAACATGAGATAGGTTAATATATTTTTTCCGTATATAATCGGTTGTCCGAAAAATAAGTTATCCGAACAAACCCAGTCCCCAAATGATTCGGATAAACGACGCTCTACTGTATATAGAATCTATTAATACATTTATACAGTTTTTACCGTTTGATATGGCGTAGCTTGGCCTTTAAACTTACTTCTTTTGTGCCAATAAACACCAACTATCTAACCGACCATGTATTAGAATTTCATTTTAGGCTTATTTTTTAGTCTTAGGTGTAAGCCTAAAATGAAAACAGTTTTCTATGATTCTCTGTTACTGATATATAAACAGAGTATGACATATACTCTGTTTATATTCGTATAATATAAAATACTAACCGTTCAACGAATTTCAATATTATAAATTCAGACGAGGATTAATTATAAAATATTAATTATTAAACTTTTGCATTGTCTTACTTTTAGAAAGCAGACGATGTTTCCTTGGTTGTTATAGGCTAATGATGCGCAGTTTCGCATTTAAATTTATTTGAATTTTGCAAAAATTATTATATTAATTGTAATACAATATTATAATCAATTTTAAAATAAAAATAAAAGTTTTTTAATACTTTAAACATGTATTAAAGAATTTTACTTATTATCTAGATGTCGCTATTATGGACATCTGGAGTAGTGCTTCCAATTTGGTCGGTATAGATACATAATAAACCAATAAAACTTTGCAAACATAAAAGATTTATTTAAAAATATTAAAAATTTCACATAATTTTTCGCTTTCGAATAAATTTAGGAAGATAACTTTTTCATAAATAGTTAATCTGGGCCTCCTATCTTTAAGCTTTTCTCATCTCGTCGCCACTTCCATCTATTTAACACCGTTCTCGAGTTTAAAGGATGACAGAAGGAGGATTGTTGGAATTTATAAGTCTACAAGTTTTTTCAAATTGCAACCCAATAATATATAATATTATTGGGTTACTATTTGACAAGAAAACAATTTTCTTGAAGTGGCCGATACATGAAAGAGGTTGGCAATTTACATTACAGCTATACGACGAATGTACTGTACAAGGTCTGTATAAGAAGGTCAGGACACGCTCCCGTGATTCTATGCGGCAGCGGCCATGTTGGGGCATATCGATAGAGACCACCATACGTGGTTCCTGCGTGAGTCGACTATTATTACGTATATACGTACTCAAAACGTTAAACAATGAGTTATTCTGCGGCACCTAATTGTAAAAGTAAGTCTACCGACCTTCGATTGTTTAGATTTCCTGCATATAAGCAGAGGAAAGCGAAATGGGTGCAGAACTGCAGACGGGATAAGTGGCAGCCAACTGAACATTCTAAACTATGAGAGGGTAGTGTATGTTATGTATTTTTCTATAGGTACTGTCTGTGAGATGTATACGTGAGCTCATATTAAATTATTTGTTGTTCAGCTTCAGGTCGAAGAATCTCAGTTTGAACTGTTAATCTCAACTTTTATGTCAGTGAGATTACATATTTTTGCCAGAGATACGAACAGTACTTTGAATGTAAAAAAACTGTATGGAAGCAAAAGCTCATTTATGCGTACTTCTGCCGACTTCCGAAAATGGTGTTTTATTATATTTGTATCTTGTGTGTTTACAGAGAAAGAAGTTATGTCTTAGATAAGCTCTGTTAAAAATATCATCAAATTGTGTTTAATATTATCCTTTTTGATTAAATTTTATGTAATTAGGAAAATATGACGTTTAAGCCTTTGTAAAGTAAAAAATGTTCATTAAATAAACGTTAGTCCAGTATTTATTTTTTAATGCATTAATATTGTATTGGTAAATGCTTTAAAATAAAATTTTGGATAACTTATGTTATTGCATTACTTTACGAAGTGCTTATATACGTAATTACATCAGTTTTAGCACCTATTTAATTATGCAACTTGAACACAAACTATATGGTGTATTTTCTCGGACACATGGCAAATTTCATCACTAAGTTTTCTTCAGTTGATTCAGTTTCTTCAACTGAAGAAAACTTAGTGATGAAATTTGCCATGTGTCCGAGAAAATACACCATATAGTTTGTGTTCAAGTTGCAGAATAAGCACCGGCACGGTTTCATAAACACTACCTATTTAATTAGTTTTATTCACGACAGCAAATGATGTGGATGATTGTTTCTTTTAAACTATTTGATAGAAAAGTTACATAAAATTGGAGTTGCATAATCATCTGAAATTATTATTATAATGTTGACTGGAAATCACTGGATTTATGCAATTTTAGTTTAATTAATGTCGTATAAAACTGGCTGCTCGTACAAGTTTGCTTAAAACATGCGACTCAAAATACCTCAAAATGGCGGCTCAAGAAGTAGTTCACGCGTGTCCTGACCTTCTCATATAGACCTTGGTACCGTACAGTACTTAAAGTGCCATCTATTGTTAACGAGGAACAGTACATTAAAAACACATTTATCGTTATTTGCTCTTCTTTATCTGTGATGTAATAATTATTTTTTACATGAAATTCATTGCGTCACAGATACGTCAGAATAAAATCTATTCCATAGTGGACTTCCATTAGCACACTGGAGCAATCTCTGATAATAACATCATTGCTACTATTGGTCAGTATTGTAACAAGGAAGGGGCCCAGAGAGGCCGGTCTCCTCTTAACTTACTTCTTAACTTTGTAAATAAATAAAATGAAGAAAAAATCAAATACGTAACAGGAAAAAGATTTGAATATTAAAAACACACTTACATATATGGGCTTATAAGTTATAATTTATAAGCGTTTACTCTTTATCCGCAGCACTAATGGCTACATTCACACTGGTATAAGGATTAATGTACTATACCGTTTGTACGTTGTAATTTAGTACGTTTACGTACTGATTTAGCATTTAGCGTTGCTATTGTTAATGTTTAGTTCCGAACAATTTAATTTATGGATAATAATAATATAAGGTAATGCTCAGTTTACAAATTATATAATAAATTTCATTAATACAGATTTTTATTATTTTAAAACTTAGGAAAAAAAGCTCTACTGCTGCAAAGTTATCGTCGCATGATAATCCAGCTTTTCAGAGAGAACTCACATAATACTTTATATGTAAGATTATCATTTAAAACTTACATAAATATATATTTCTATGTAGTTTTTGTTAATTTTTATATCATAAAATTATATATTATTTTCGTTTCGATTTGAATAAATTTTGTGTAAATCCCTCGCCTAATGCTAAGATGCTTTTATGGTTTTATTTATAATTTTATAGTGTTATATGAGATGATTAAGGTAGAAAAAGAATCAGATTTATATATTTTATTATTATGTAGTATAAAAACGGAAGTGTGCAGAACGTCTCAAAATGGCATCGCAGTAATTGAAGTCTGCAGCCAAGTTTGAATATGGAATGTCACATGATTTTGTACCACCAATACAGTTTGAAATGCAAAATCATAGTTTAATAATTGACGGTTGTTGAAGAATTACAGACGTTATTTGATATTTATGAGGAAGATCCATTTATCATTTGCCCACCATTAGCCGAGTGGATAAAACCACTGAACACCAATAGTTAGTCATGAGTTCGTGTCTAACTGATACGTAGCATTTTTAGGGTTTCCTTCGGGTGTCTAACACCTAAATAGGGACTAGTTTCCCCATAGAAAATTCTCCTGGAAGACACTCCCTTGGCAGGTCGCCAAAATGTTGAATTACTTTAGTTCTCAGTTTAATCCACATTTAATGACAGGGTTAAAATATTATACACTTAATCAAAGCCCTTCATAATATAGTAAAAGAAATTTCCAATTATTGTGATCGCTTTTTTATTGCTTCTTAATAGGCCCTACACCAACTTCCTCATCACACGTTTCCATTTTAACTGATGATCTCTAGTTATTCGTTCTCCCATAATGTAAGAGGACTTATCGCTTTAAAAAAAATTTATACGGTATAGTTTCATAACATGATTTTTTGTTTATTCAATTTACATCAACCTTTATTTATTAATTAAACATTGTTAAATAAGATTAATATACAAGTAAATATAAATCTTATTCGTTTTTATTTTCAGATAATTAAGTTCTAAAATGAAGAAGAATGATTGTATTATTCTAAGTTCATTTGCTTTGATGAATTTTATGTTGAGGAAGATCAATTGCTTTCCAGACAAGAGTTTATTAAAGAATAGACTGTAGAAAATCCTCAAATTAGATTATTATTACAGATTCTGAACAGAATGTTTCCACCGAATTCGGACAATTTATCTATTTTCAATTTGAACATTCATATTTTCGAAAAATTGCACCTTGTAAATATCATACAGACATTTAAATTTAATCTAAACACGCAAAATTAAAACTAATTCTATATCTTATAATACCACTGGAAGGTCCGAAATCGAATTCAGGCGGTCGAAATAGTCCCAAGAAATTTTCGGGGGCGATCTGTTCCGGGTTAGTCGGGTCATGTCCCACAACATCCGGCCACTTCATTATGGGCTTGGACGAACCCACAGAAAAAGGTCTTCTTAGTGCACAAAGAGTAAAAAGACATAAAAATAAATATGTTACTATGCATAATCATTAGTTATTTTACAAAATACTGTAATCAATATTCATAGTTAATGTAATAAAATACAGGCAATTAATTATTTTCACTGGTCATTCTACGTAACAACCAAATCTTTTTAACTGAAGTGATAAATTATAAAGTAAGAAATATTTTTTATTGTTATCATTTTTAAACAGACGACTTCTGCTTCTTGGAACAGGACAAACTGTGGTGACATTACGAATTTCAGAGTATGCTATGCCTTTTGCAGTTACATTTTGTCGAAAGGCATTTTCCCTTGCAGTTGCATCTCTTATACCTTTCACCATCTGTAACAGACAATTTTCTGGCAGACTGACGAAGAGCCATAATAACATCGAGAACTTCATCCTGTAAAATGAAAGTCTCTTGAAAAGTGACAAACTGGTTCGTCGAATACTTTTGAGCCAATCGGCCCTTATTGGTGACAATCTCATACATCTCCCCATCAGTATCTACTTGCAGAATTGACGTTTAGAATGTTCCTGGTGTCACTCCTTCTCGTCAACATCAGAAACTCGCTTAATAACTCCTATGCTTTTTGCCGAAAATTTCTGAAATTTCGCAGGTTGGTTTGTTTATTAGAGGATCGATGCTATTAAATTGGGGTGACTAAAGGTTGTAGGGGTGGGGAGATAAAAGGATCGGACTTAATGACGACTTTACTCGTTATTAGCATTTACAATTTATTTTTATAAAACCCATCCCTACCCTTGAAATTAAGCAATTTGCCATTTTATAATAATTAAAAATATAAAAAGTTTTGGCCGGTTGTCACTTTAGAACAATTTTTCTTATTTAAATCTAAATTGTCTTGTTTGTCCTTAGATTTGAGATTTAGGCAATTAGATAAGTGATATAAATCTAGATTGTTTCATCTCGAATTTAGCTATTTTCTTGATTTTATTTAATTATTATAAAAAAGATAATATCGGAGTTTAAACTGGTACGTGTTAGGGTTTCTCAAACGGGATCCCGGTTGTTTTTTTAACCCGGGAAATATCCCGGGAAATCCCACAAATTTCTTAAAAT
This sequence comes from Centruroides vittatus, assembly GCF_030686945.1. Taxonomy (NCBI): domain Eukaryota; kingdom Metazoa; phylum Arthropoda; class Arachnida; order Scorpiones; family Buthidae; genus Centruroides; species Centruroides vittatus. Next base: position 95,158 of record NW_027122532.1, read on the forward strand.
TCACTTTTTTCTTATTTTGTGTTAAGGTTGAGGAAATTTTGCAAATAGAAAGTATAATTAACTCATAAACTGTCAGAATACATTTGTATTTATTAATTTTAAACCTACTTATTAGTTTTTTTAATTTTTACTCGTTATGGCACGTCACAAATAGTCAATAATCAATACGTAGCTTATTTGTGGCAAGACTCTCAAAATTCTTTACCTGTAATATCTGTAATAATTGCGCTTACGTTGTGTTAATTTTTAACCATGCCCAGTAGCTTCGATAACTGCGTAACGCCAAGTTGTGCAAATTGGGCAAGGATACAAACGAGTACGAAGTCTGCAAGTATGAAGTTTTTCTTCATAACCCGATTATTAAAGACAAACGAACTGCCGAATTATTGGGATATGATGTTTCTATTAAAGCAGTCGAGGTAAACAAATCAAGAATACTAGAAAGCAAAAGAAGTACTGCAATAAATCTCGAAAACGAACTATAAATCTTTCGGGATACAAGTGAAAAACCACATCTGTCTTCTCTTAAATGCTTTAAACACGATTCCAATCACATCAATTGAATTGGAAAAGGCATTCTCGGTAGCGAGACTTTTCATTACTAAAATAAGAATTAGATTGGGTGATCGGAGTATGGACCATCTTTGCTTTTTAAAATCTTATAAAAATTTACAATATTTTGTATTATGTTTTATTTAAAAAACGAAAATTACCTTCTAAGTTAGAAGTTTGATCTAAGTTTTTTTTTAACTCAATTCAAAGCATTTTGTTGTTGTTGTATGCAGTTTCCAACAAACTTTAATACATTTTTTCTATTGGTGAAAATTTCTACGTAATTCAAAGGAAATTTTTAATATATATCTTACACAGCGTTATTAATATGATTTTGGAGGTTGCGGAACGTATTAAATTACTTTAAAAGACGAAAAATAATTATATCATTTGATTTCATGATAATTTGTATATCTTAAAAATAATTAATTTTGTCCCCGGGAAATGAGAAACCCTAGTATGTGTAGTACTTAATCCTGGATATACCAATATTTTTATAATCTAAGTTTGAAACGGTTCTTGAAGGGCTTTACTCTCAGCCACATGATTGTTTATTTATAGTGTGCTACGGTCAATCTGATTTGTACCATACTTTTAGTACGTTGTTGATTTTTTTCGGACAGTGTTTTTTTTTATTTTTGTAGGATATAAGTATTGTTATTGTGTTTTTATTACAGTTATAGTTTGTTTGTAAAAATTTTTATTTCAACTTGTGAAAATATTTACAATGAAAAACTACATTTTGACCTTTGTCATGTTATGAACCACATTGTTGACGTTAAAATCTTTCTAAGAGATAATAAGGAACTAATAATTGTGGAAAATGAAAGAAGTGTTGCATTTGCCCATCAAAAATAGACAAAGAAAACACGTCAGTAAGTGCATATGTATAAACTGCACCATTAGGATGTGTACAAATTGTCCATGATATGAATCATTCTGGATAACAAAGGTATATTAGCAAGAACTAATCTTTTGTTCGTTACGTTATTTACACAAATGTCTAGAACAAATTTCATTAATTACATTAAAACTCTTCCCTTTCTTTGCATACGTAAAATATTTTAGCTCACAACACAAATGACACGCCCTCGTGAATAAAAAGAAAATGGCGGACGTATATTCAATTTTCTCTAAACATGGCGTCACTACAGTCACTCTATGTAGAATATTCTAGCTCGTTGGTTTTATTCATAAACCGTATTTAGGGAAAGAAGAGATACGAGAAAAGATCACTAGGGAATGAATGGATAGGGTTAAAAAACACGTGTTTATAATAATTTTAATAAAATAAATGAATTTGGAAAAGTATTATGTACTGTATTTAGTAATATATTGATATTTTTAAAGTTAGTCAATTAAATTAGCGAATTTCTTTTCTGGCATCAGTGTTTTTTAAAACTCTTTCTGCCTTGTGGCACAATGAGGTCTTTGTTAGCAAGCCTATTATGATTTTGGAAGACCCACAATGGGGTGACTTGATAGCAAAAGACTTGACCTGATATATCCAGAAGGACCACTCGCCGAAATATTTATGGTTTTTCGACTCTTCCGGATTCAATCCCGGGTCCTCCAGATCGGTAGGCTGCTACTTCAATAGCTCGGCCATGCTGAAGTTGAAGACAGCGTTAAAAAACTATCGATGAAACAACAATGCCGGCATTGTTGTATTGAAAATACTTTATTTTTAATGTGAAGATTGAAAAACAATTCGATTCGGGAGAACAATAGATTTTTAAAATAATTTTTAGTGTAAAACTAATTGTACGAGTATAAGATCATGAAAATATTTATAAATCGGGAGAAGACAGAATGGAACTTCTGGAAGATTTGGAGAAAATAGTAAAAACGAAGCAGCTGCAGTTCGAATTAGTGACGAATCCAGAAAAACTCAAAAGGAGCAAGCTCAAAAATTAAAAATATTTGAATCATTCATTATAGGTGTGTTTTATTACCTTGTGCGAGACGATTATATTGTGGATGGTCCGATAAACCATATTTCCTATTATGTTTTTAAAAACGTTTTGGAATTCAAATAAATAAATTTTAATTGCTTTGCGTCAATAGAGAAAGCTTGATCACTTATAGTGTCCCCATGGATCTCCGGTTCGAACCGAAGAATTAGAGTCAATATGAAAAAAGTTTACTTCCTGGGCTTAAAAAATGAATTTTAAGCGTAGCTTATGTTATAATTTTACTTCTCTAATTATATTTTTGTTCCGATGGCATAAAGTAAGTTTTTTCAAAGGGTCTTGAATTTTCCACGTAATTTATTGATTAGTGACCACATTTGACCACCAAGGAAAAGAGGTGGTTTAAACTTTAACTAAAATAAGCCATATGCTCGAGATTTGTTTACGCACGTTCTTTAATTAATTACGGGTAACCCCCGTATAACACGGGAGTTACGTTCCAAAAATTTGCCGTGTTATGCGAATTCGTGTTATGCGAATTCGTGTTATACGAAACAAAGAACTAGTGCGAAAAGGGGAGTTAGGTTCCAAAAATTAAAAAAACATGCTATTAAATCCTTCTTTAAATCGGATTTATGATTCACAAAAGGCATCGGGCATCGGGCCATACAAAGATTTATTTGTATGGCCCGATGCAGGATCGGGTTGTATGATTTTATTTGTAACTTTGTATGTCCCGATGCAGGCATCGGGGCATACAAAGTTACAAATAAAAATAATAATACAGTAATCCCTCGCTACTTCGCGTTTCATTTATCGCGGCCTCAGTATATCGCGGATTGTTCAAAAATATTCATCAAAAACTCAAAATTGAGGAATTATGGCGCGAAAGTTGCTCGCACGCTAGCAGAAGGCAGGGAGTGCCCACACAATTCAAAATCCACGTCTCTGATTGGCTGGCTAGCATCCCGCCATTTGATATCCCTCCCGACTCGGGAATCTCGCAAGCTGATTGGCCTAGATGTTTCTTCCTAGACGAATCTCGTTAGCTGATTGGCCCAAGAAATCGACGACAACATGGTCAGAGCCGTAGAATTCAGTAACCGTATTGACGGTGTAATGGCGTTGTACAAGGGCATCTTTGCTCAGAAGAAAAAACAACGGTCACAACTCCCCATCACGATGTTCCTTGTGTGCCGAAAACGTTCTGCAGAAACTCCTTCTGCGGCCTCTACGCCGCCTCCTGCAGTTACCCCAGCTCTATCCGAAGCTGCCCGCGACGATCGCGTTAAAAATGAGAGGGTGATACTACTTCGCGGTTTTTCACTTATCGCGGCCGGTTCTGGTCCCTATTAACCGCGATAACTGAGGGATTACTGTATACTGAATATTATACTGTAAAAATATAAAATATATATAAAATAATTTATATTGTTAATTTAAATAATTGGTAGGAGCGCCCCTAGTGGCCGTTTTTAGCATACAGAGATAGAATCCAATTTTTCAGCTTTATATAGATTTTTTTATGGGTAAAATACTTATTTAAGTAAATATTTTACCAGAGATTATTCATCCTATATGATGATCTTAGCATGAGAATCATCAACTGGTAATAGTTTTTATTACTTAGTCATTTGAAGACCTAGTCCTTTCCAAAAGAGGAACCACCATTTATTGCTTTTGTGTTCCAAAAATTTCGACGATACAATCTGGCGACAGACCTTTCTTTATAGGCTTCTAGTCGCCAAACGTTAAAAAGTCTTTTAAAAACACAAAAAAAAAATCCAGTTAAAAATACAAACATTTTTAAAAGGTAGGAACTGGTGATATTGGACGTCTTCTGCTTTCCCATCATACTTTCTTGGGTTTTTTCAGCTTTTATCTACAACTGAGTGAGCGCTGGTAAATGTAGATTAGGAAACTGACCCCTGTATCGTCGAAATTTTTGGAACACAAAAGCAATAAATGGTGGTTCCTCTTTTGGAAAGGACTAGGTCTTCAAATTACTAAATATAATTGTCGCCATCGGACGAAATTTTCAAAAGGAAAAGTTTTTAATACATTTCATGCTGTACGAGGGTTTTTACCTAATTCCCGAACCGTGTTAGAGTGAATCCATGCTAGAGAAGTGCCGTGTTATACGGGGGTTACCTGTAGTCTGAAAATGATACAGTGCATAACTATACTGTGTTGTATCCTCGCTCGGATGGTCGAGGTGCGTAAGACGTGAGTCTGCCGCTTTGGGAGATCCAGAATGTGAGCGAACAACCAAGAATTCTTCAGGGGTTTGTCTATTCCGGATATGTCAGGCCCCGGCTCTCGTCACTCGGCTCTTCCAATGTGGGCTTGGCTGTACCTATAATGGCTTGAAAAACAGGCCTTGTTAGTCCCCACAGATCGAAAACTGTCAAAAATAAAATAAATAAAAATTATACTGTGTCAAGATCGATTGAAAAACCTGCAGAAAACGATATTAACAATAGTTTGTGAATATATAATAATTATTTATTTTTCAGGTTTCTGCCCTTTTGAGCACCACGTGGTGCTCAAAAGGGCAGAAATACACGTGTTCAAACAAATTTCGATTTGTGGAATACACATGTCGGATTAGCCACCGTACCGGTGTACTATAGATTGCACCCTGTGGAATTTGGGAACTTTGAGTATATATTTGAACTCAGAGGACCGAGACGAGTTCAGCAGTACCCTACTTTTGGACCAGAGACAAGAAATAAGAAAGTCGTCATACTTTTTAAGTTATCATACTTTTTTAATGCTATCATGCAGACGGCACCGTAGTTGCTAGTACCGCCATCTTGCGGTAAAGTCTGCAACCATGACATCGGACTACGGTCATCTCCCGGAGAGATAGGTTAGGTTTCTTGGACAAGCCGCGATAGCGGCGCGTAGTACTAGCCGACCGCGAGCGATAGCGAGCTTGTCGGCGGCTGAGGGGCCTTCGGCCCCGAGGTGGAGGAGCACGACGGTGGACTTAACTTAAGGTGACCAGACGTCCCGGATTGTGCGGGACTGTCCCGGATGTGGGTTGTTAGTCCCGCATTGAACACCGTCCCGGAAAGTGTCCCGCATTTGGTCATGTAACATTTTCAACATGTTCTCAAGTTGTCAAGAGCCCAAAGTTGTCGTTTTCTTTTACTACTAGTAGCTCAGGACGCCCCGTAGTGGGCGTTCTAGCAGCAACGGTGTCATTCCGTGGTATAAATAATAAATTCATATCAATAATTCAATAAAAAATTCCTATTGCAATAATAATATACTGAATTTATTATTAATTTCAATAATATCTAGGGGCCGTTCTATGCATACCATGACAAATATACAAACAGCGCCATCAAGTTGTGAAAAAAAAACAATTTTTTTTTTCTATAAAGAATTATTTTTAAGTTTATTTATGCATTTACGTATTTATATATATTTTCTACTAAATTATTTATTAATGAATTAGTTATTATTATTATATATATGTATGTTTGAGGTCCACCCCATTTTTAGCTTCCACGACACCCAAGCGTCCCGCATTTCAACCTAACATATCTGGTCACTTTAACTTAACTCGAACTGCAGACGATCAGTGTGCTCGTGGATCAACATCTGTCTCTATTGAAGGTATATATGGCCGACTTTCCGGACTGCCTGTTAATCACTCGATAGGCTTAGCAGAGAGAGCGACGCGACTCCCGATCGCGCGATCGCCGAAAAAAGTATGATAAGTTTCTTATTTTTCGCCTCCGGTCGAAAAGTAGGGTATTGTTGAACTAATTTGGTCCCCTGAGTTCAAATATACTCAAAGTCCCGAAATTCCATAGGGCGCAATCTATAGTATTCCCGCGATTACTTTCAAGGAGATGATTACCCGGTCAGATTATCAAGTGCGTGCCGGATTAACAAACCTCTACTGCATATACAGGTATACCTCGCCTTACGTCGGTAATTGGTTCCAGGAGAGGCGACGTAAGTCGAATTTACTTGTGTAGTTACGACGTAAGTCGAAACTACGGTGGAAAACGCCAATAATGAGCACTTAAAGACCGCTAAATAAGACGACAACACAGAAACACAGATGTTTTCGTGTTTCATTCTCTAGATTTATGATGATTATATTAACATTTACCTTAAATGTACATATTTTAATATGATTTTATGTGTTTTTAACGCTTTTCTAGTGATATTACGACTTCAATATTCGTGGCGGACGGATGTAAAGCCGAATAAAATGACTTAAACTTGATTTTTATTTTTCCATATACTTTTTTGACAAACGACGTAACTCGAGGTATACCTGTACTTATTAAATTGTTTCCACCGAACCATGAACAATCAATAGTATATGTAGGAAGACAGCCGAATAGACAAAATATATTTTATCAGTTATAAAAATGGAATTAATAATAATATTTATAATATAAATAATATACACACTATCAAAATAAAATTTATTCATAGAATAATTTCTAAAATTTCAGTTAAGTTTTTAAATCTAAATAAAGAATAAAATAATAAATAATTGTTATTAAATTTATAAAATTTTTAGACAAAGAGGTAAAAATGATTTTATTTTCAAAAATTTACTATCTCGATGATTAATCGGGTTTTTGTGTAATAAAGTTTATACAAGAGATTCACTGATTGAATTATACATCTGGTAAGTGGATAACCTTGAGATGTGACGTTTATCAATTGCAGATATTCTTTCAGTTTATACATAAACCACAAAATATGCATTTGGCTGCTTTCGTGTTGAATATTTTCACATATAAAATGGATATTTATGAGTTAATCTCATGCAATTTCATTAAAATTTAAAAGTAGTGTGTAAATTTCTCTTAAACATTTCATTTTATATAATTAAATATGAAATTTCAAATTAACAAGAAACTCCTTTTCGTAAAACTTCACTTTTTTTTAATGACTTCAGGTAAGTATTTTATTAAATATATTTAAATAATTAAATAGATTTGTTATTAATTACAGTTTATTTTCTTAAATGTCCATTAAGTTTACAATAATATACGGCTGAATTTCTATAAAGTTATCTCATGATTTGTAAGCATAATTTAATATATCGATAACTCAATGCTGATATATTGTCAAATTAATTTACAAATTATTTCAATACATAAATCATAACAGTTTTATAGTACATTTATTACAGTTATGTGGCTTTTTTTACTCAACAATTTAGCAAATTAATCTTTAGACCTTTTGTAAGTTTCTAAATATTAAAATTTGTAAATTCATATTCTCGAAAATCAATAGCAATTAAATTAAAAATTAACAGCTAACATTTAAAATACATTAAAAAAATTAGAGATCGTCTATATATCACCTAAAACTAACCAAGCCCATGTAACTCTTTCCTCCCAGTTTGACACTATTACGGGATTGTCTAGCTCAGTGATTCTTAACAGGAGGGCCGCGGTCCTCTGGGGGTCTACAAGAAGTTTGCTGGGGGGCTGCCAAATTATGCGAAATTTCCTTCAGAATATAATAAAAAAAAAATTGATGTATAACCGAATATCGTATTGAAAAGTGAAATAAGAAAGATAAAGTTTTCTTATTTAGTTTTATTTATTTATTTTTTATTTCTTCCTACATACAACTTTGTTAGTATAGAAGAAATAAATGCAAATACGCTACTTACACCGCAGTATTTACTTCTTTTATTCCAAAGCAATTCTAAGAAACTATCAATGCTTGGAATTTTAAAAATAAATAGGAAAAATAGTAGGCTTTGAAAATTTAAATATTTTTGCAAAAGATATGCAAAATCTTTACCACAAGTTGTGGGTGTTTTAGTTTTAGTTTAGTTTTAGTATCGAATTTGGATCGATTTATCGACATGTTTCTTATTTTATTTTCTGTTAAAAATTAATGAGTTTTCGTGTTTAATTGTGAAATTTGAATGTTATTTATAATGATAGATAATGAAATAATAAAGATATGATTTACATTTATTATATAAAAAAATAAAGCAATAATAAAAAATCAATTGATTATAGATAATTTAACAAATATAAATTATTATTTAAAAAGATTATGAAATATTTGGTGGGCCGTGAGTATAAAAAGGTTAAGAACCATTGGTCTAGCTCACAATGAGTCAGATGGATGATGAGGCACCCTAATAGTGGATCCAGTGTCCATTATTAGGATGTCTCGTCATTCAGGATCTTTAGAGGGAATGCAGAAAGGAAACAGTACACCTTAAAATAATTTTTTACCACCTGATTTACTTGGAAAAACTCCAGAAGGGAGTTTTGCTCTCTGAGCATTCCCTAAATCCATCCTTGGCCATCCCTAAAATTCATGACGTTTTCATCTGGCTCCCAACGATGAGACTGAAAAAGCCCTTTTAGTGCCCATAGAGAAGTAAGATTAAAAATCGCAACTGATTTTTCTATTGCCAAAACCAAAAGTGGAAAGTAGCTCCACTGCATAGATCGAAATTTTTGCATGTCGATTAAAAATGTACGAAAATACAAAATTTGGCAGATAAAAAACGATTTAGAGACATTTAGCTTTGCAAATAAATATTTTCAAGGAAAATCTTTCTCACCATAACTTGTCTATTAATGAACGAAATTCTCTTCCGAAATTTTCTAATTTCTTCTCTCTTCAGCATCTGTACTCTTCGCACAATTTACTTCCATTTAGTTGCTTGTTATCTAATGACAATTACGTTGTCACTATTTTAGTCCATATATCTTTCTATCACACCTGAACTTAGAAGTTTTAGTGATAAATATTATTTTGTGTTCCAATTCTTTATATAATCACACGTGCCTTTCTGTCTTTTAGTATCATACGTAGCATACTTCTTTTTCTTTTCTGGGAACTTTATTGTGTTTATTAGTCTCCAACTCTCAGTTGTAGATCATTAACGTAAAACATTACTAATATAGTAAATATGCTCGTACATTCATGGAATTAATTCTGCTTTAAAAGTTCCATTAGTTCCAAAGTGTTATGAAAGTGTAAAAAGATATAATTCGAAATGTATGATTATTGTAGGAGTCTTCCATTTCAAATGGCCTTTTTTTTCTTTCTTTCAAGTCCTGCAAATAACTATTTTAATAATTACTATTCTTGTTTCTGTGATAATATTCTCTTATTCTTCAATACCAAGCTCTCTGCACCATTGAACTAGTCATATAATTTTATGTAAATTATTTTAAAATGTTCTCTGTTTAATGCAAAACAATTCTCTAAATTAACTGAATGACAAGGCAAATTTAATTAATAAAATTTTAATTTGCAGGATTTACAGCTATAGATCCATACTTGGGTTTAATTGCCAAGCAACTAGGAATTGCAGCTACTTCTTTGGGTATCATTCATACAATTATACCATTTTTAAGTGTCATAGCTAAACCGTGCGTTGGTTGTTTGTCAGATAAACTACAGAAGCACAAGCTTATTATTATACTTCTAATGCTCACACTGACTGCATTTTATCTTGTTCTAAATTTTCTTCAGGATAAACCTTCAGAAAGTGTCTTAACTCCAATAAAATTGAATTGTACATCGCTCAATCGAGTCATAAATCAACCAGGATCTTGGTCACTTTGCAATACTTACTTGAATTGCAGCATTGATTGTAACGGTACCGTGTATTCGACCAAAGTAACAGCTAATTTAAAAGATAATTTATTGAAAATAAACGTTAATGACACCGAAAACTGTACAGCTTATTGTATACTTCATTGCTTGGATTCAGAATGCAAGAATGAATCAATCAATAGCTTACACTTTTGGCTCTTTGCAATATTTAGAGTCATTTGTGGTGTATTGGTGAATGTGTTATGGACATTAGCTGACACTTTTTGCTACGAAAATTTATCTGATAAAGTTGGAAATTTTGGTAAACAAAGATTATGGGGTACTTTAGGTGCAGGTATCACAGCAGTTGTGATAGGAATCATCTATGATTACACCCCAAATTATTCAGTGGGATTTTATATAATGACAATATTTATGCTCATAGACACATCTATATTATTGAAAGCAAAAAATACAATTGTTGCAACATCGGAAGACATCTTCAGCGACATTTTTAAGATTTTTCGCAAAATTCGCCCTAAAATATTTCTTGTAATGTCGTGCATCGCTGGCATGTTCACTGGAGTATTGGATTCTTATCAGTTGTGGTACTTGGATGATTTAGGTGCTAGTAAACTAAATATTGGCCTGTCTGTTATGACTGAGTGCGTTATATCAGAAATTCCATTATTCTTCTTTTCTGGATTGATTATTGAAAAAATAGGCCATGAATTGTGTGCCGTGTTAGCGTTTATTGCTTTTGCTATAAGATTTATATGTTATTCTTTCGTTTATAATCCATGGTTAGTGGTGATTTTTGACTTAACTCAAGGAGTATCTTTCGGAGTATTCATGGCTGCACTATCTTCTTTTGCTAAGATAAATGCTCCTCATGGTACGGAGGCTACGATGCAAGGAATCTTTGGTGGAACGTATAGTGGATTAGGTAAAACTAAATTTAACAAAATAGTTATTTAAATGATTTATATGTAAAATAAATGTATTTATAGGAGTTGCCATTGGAAGTATCTTGGCAGGAACAGGATTCGATTCTCTAGGAGGAAGGATAACATTTCGGATAACTGGCATTGCGGCTATTGTTAGTGCAATGCTATTATTTTGTATTCACTATATTTTAATATTTATCGAAAAGAAAAATTCGTAAGTAAATAATTTTTTGTATAATTATTTAAATATTTATATGTGTTCCAAAAGTCTGGATCCAAAGGCATTTTTCACAAGATAAAATTTGAAATATCTAGAATAATTTTAGATTATTAGATGATATTAGTTTGTTGGAATGACATAAAAAGTAGTTCAGCAAGACGATTCCACAATACACTTTGCTATTTCGGTGAGGAATTTTCTGACTTCAAATATCTCAAAGAAACGATTACTCCGGTCGTTGCTCGTTGCACCAAAGAAGGAAGCCATCTCTGCGTGTAAAAAATAATCACTTCTACAGAAATCTGTAAAAATTTAAAATAATTAATATTCAACGTTCTTTTATTCAGAGTATATGAAAGTTTTGTGAAGTCTATAGCCGCCAATTTGAGCTTTTGAATCCATATTTTTGGGACAATCTGTATAATTAATATTAAATAATTTGATTCTTTATGACGGAGGAGTAGAAATAAAAGCTGTGTTAATTCAAAACGTAGTTTAATAGTTTCATTACTCAGTTAAACTATTGAGCATTTAGACTACCCAAATATTTCGGAAACATAATGCCAAATGTTGAGCTAAACTGTATGTTGTGATTTTCATTATTTTATCGCTTTTAGAGGAAGATGAATCTTAAGGTTTATAATAATTATAGTACCACGTATTAGTCTATACTACAGTAATCAGCGGTGGCTTCAGGCAAAGGCAACTTAGACTCTTGTTTAGGTTCTCGTGTCTTTAAGTGCCTCAGACAGGTACAAATACGTGTCTATTAAGGAATTTGAAATGTATCGACTTTTTATTACCGGTAAAACGGTAATTTTTTTAAAAAATTTAAATTTCAGATGCAAAAATGAGCATAGTAGTGATGATCGCTAAGTTTCCGATCCATCGGTGAATCGAAAACTTTAGTGTTCTGTGACCCTTATTTTCTGTTTTGAAAATATAGTTTTATTACCAGAAAAATAAAACATGCTGTAATTTTTTAGTTGCCATGATTAAAAAGTGGTCAGTACGAAGGCTCACATTCAGTATATACAGTAGAGCATCGATTATCCGACTTAATTGGGGACTGGGGTTGGTCGGATAACTGAAAAGTCGGATAACCGAAAAGTATGAAAAAATACATTATTAGTATAGTGTATTAGGCCTGGTTTAAATACTAGCCTCTCTTTCATGGTCGAGCCAGTGCTGCCAGCTAAAACATGCAACAATTTAACAAAAATAATATTAAAGTAGCCAAGACATAACCAAATATTGTAGCGCCACATCACTAGCGGACATTTGAATTTGCCGACTAGAACGCGGTCGGTTAACCGATAAGTCGGTTAATCGAGGGTCGGATAATCGATGCTCTACTGTATTTCCATTTTGTCAAGTAAAATCATTATTAATTTCTCGGCTCGCGGGTGAGGAAACAAATTGCCAAAATGTGAAGTAGTGCTTTAATTATAGTTTAAACATTGCAAAGAACTGTAAAGTAATAAGTATTTAGTTATAAGTAAAGGGGACCCACAGATAAGTGTTTGGCTTCAAAAGATTATTACGTGCCTAACCTTTTTTTCTGAGTTTACCGGTAAAAAATATCTTCTTGCCGGTATTTCTGATTACCGCAATTTTACTATAATGTAAAAATTCACTTTACAGTACATAATAAATATTGTACCATATACTATTGTATATAAACTAATATAGACTATATTTATAGTATATACAGTTTATTTAGATATTTCCTGCATAAATAATGTATACATTTATTAATTTATTTTGCTTTATTTCAGATCATCATCTTCTAGATTATGACAGGAATAATAAATTCAAAACATCAATTTATTATACAATATTCATACTGTATTCGATACATTATTTTTTTAAATCAGTATTGTTTATAAGTTTTTGAAGGAGTATTGTGAAGATTTATATTTTTACCTAATTTTAATCCCTTTATTTTAGTAATTAAACGATCATTTATGTTACTTATAAAAATTTATATTTTATATTTAAAAATATTAATTAAATGTATAAAAGCAATTTACATTAGTTATTACTTTTAATTTTAATAAGTAAAACGATTTTAGGCAATTTATAGTAGTAATAACTCTGAAGAAATACACGATTTTTTATTGTTTCGGAAGTTATAATAAAGGGTGGCTCAAAAGTCAGTTAACCGAGTTACGCCGCGTGTACCACAAGTCTAGAACCGTAAGAGTAACGTTAACTTCCTCAAACCCACGACACACCCCTATATGAATGTATAGAATGTTCTTACTTCCGAGGAAAATGTTTTTGTCTCTTCCTGTTTGCGTTATAGTAAAGGATAAACTATTAGTAAACATGGGAACTAATCGATTAATTCATTAATTAAGCCCGTCTTTAAATCCTCGATTCCGTTTCCCAGAATCGTGAATTTGAATCAGGTTAGTAATTTCTTTAAATAATTAATACTCAGAAATGATTTTACAAACTTTATCAATTTTTTTAACAAACATTCAAAAATATTAATAACTAGAAGACAGACCCAGTGTTTCCGGGTAGAAAAGCAAGTAAACTTTTAATACGATTTCCTATTGATTAAATATAAATAGCACAATCAAAATTAATTAATTAAATCTTAATATAAATAAAATTTACATTAGAAAGCAAAACTGCAATAAAATGGAAGTTTATGAGACGGCTCACTTGACAGAAACAGCTAAAATACAAATGAATAAATAACGAAATGTGTAATGTGGTATCAAGCCGCTTGAATTAAATGAATTCATTGGTATTCTTATTGTGACCGGAGGGTCGGCACCTCTTTGATGCCTTGTCAGGATTGCCGCGACGGCCAGTTTAGTTTCGATTAACGGATGCGGCCGGCGCAAGTAAAGTACTCAGACACTAAAGTTAACGGCTAAATAACCGTTTAATTTCAACGAAAAGGAGTACACGATACCAGAGGCGGCGTAAGGGTGCGACTATGCAGACGCGAGAGAGGTGGACTATGCATGGTTTTCCTTTGCGAAAACTAAATCGCTCGAAACCTCTCGCTCTCTCTAAATTCGCGTCTGCATAGTCGCACTCTAAGGTGTGGGGGTGGGGTAAGGTGTGTATAAGCTTTCGAGGGTCCGAGGGGCCTCGCGCCTTGAAGGTTTATGTATTACTTAAAAGCCGTGAACGCGACGAAAAAATTTTACTCGTCATAAAACAATAAATATATTGACATATCAAATTTGTTTTTATTTAGTCTAGCAACATTTGCTGGCGTTGCGTTGCTATCGCGGGGAATCCCCGCCAGCGGAGCTGGGGATTTCCCATTCTGTTTGTTTACGTTACTTTCACGCTGGATTCGAAAAATGCTTATCTGACCAGTGCCGTAACTAGCCATTCCTGTACCCTGTGCAAGAATTTGCTTTTAGGCCCCTTAATTAATTAGATTTGGGAAAATAATAAAGCAAAATACACGAATTTTGGGCTCCCTTCCGAGTGGGCCCTGTGTGGATGCACCTGTTGCACCTGCCTAGTTACGGCACTGTATCTGACGCTCGTCAATTTATTGAGAATAGCAGTTATGAACTGCCAAAAGACTTTAAAAATGAAGGGTAGCCAAAAAGAAAAGGATGTTCGATTATGAAGGCAGCGATCAACCTACACAGTCTCCCAAAAGCCGGTATGAAACAGATCTTTTAACACCATGATTGATTCTATAATAAGCAATATGGATTCGAGATTTATGTCTTTAAATCAACATTTTGAAAATTTTGCTTTTTCTCTATAATCTAAGCGAGTTAAAAAATATTCCAAAATAGCAAATATTAAAAAACTGTCAAGATTTACCCTCAGTCCTCGAGTGGGTGAGAGCCAGTGGCGTAGCGTAGTGGGGGCGGCAGGGGCGGCAAAATTTTACAATAAATAATAATAATATCTTGTAAAAATTTGAACCCGTACAATACACAATAATGATGATTGTTCTTGCTGAAAAGTTCTTTAGAATTACTGTATATTTTAGTCTTTTAAATTGAGATACCTGAATAAGGGGGCGGCGAAATTTTTTTCCGCCCCGGGCGGCCGACGCCCACGCTACGCCACTGGTGAGAGCAGTGACTTCGAACCTTACGAATTATATGAAGAATTACAAAAAATGATCCTAAATTTATTCAACTTCATTAAAGATGTGAAACAGCTTCTCCAATACATAGGAAATAACTCGAAAGAAATTCACCCAAATATTTACATTGTCGTTCGAATTTTGTTAACAATACCGGTATGTACTGCCTACGCTGAAAGGAGCTTTTCGAAATTAAAACTAATAAAAAATTATTTACGAAATACAATGGGTCGGGAAAGACTTCCAGCTTCGGCAGTTTTATCTATTGAAACATATATAGCATCTAAGCGAATTACGACACAATTAGTAAGGAGTTCAGTAAGGCTAAAAGCAGGAAATTTCTGTTTCTTTAATTCTTGTTTTTTTTATAATTTTTTTAATGTTAGTCAAAGAATATAGTTTGCATTTTTATGAATAAAAATTTGATAGTTCCAACTGCTTTTTATTTTATAAAATCCGTCTTCTTGCGCCACCAGAGAGCCTCGCGAAATGTACCTCGCCCGCGTCAAATTTAAGTCTTGTTCCGCCACTGCCTGATACAATATACAATATACAGTAGTAGTAGTAGATCGTGAGTAGTAGTGATTTGGGCCATACTGGTCACAAATCTTTAATTTTTATAGATGTATATGAAAAATATACTTACAGTTCGTCTTATTGAACGTTGAGGTTTGCTGATTGTTGAAACCTCTTGATTCTCATGAAAAATTATTCCTTAATTATACTTAAATTTAAAGACATCGTAAAGATGTGGTGGAGAATTATTAATATTTGCTTTTTTTTTTTTTTTTTTTTTTTTTGTTCTAATATCCGAGTAAATTAAAACACGACAATTTGAAATAATATTTTAACAATAAGACAAAGTAAATTAGGGAAATAGTTCAATATAATAATTATTTAATTTATATTTATTACTTGTTTTTATTTACTTATCTATTTTTTGTTCAATTAAGAATTGTTCGTAAGATAGAATATCGCAAAGAGAACAATGCTTTTTAAAATATTTGTGGTCATAACAATACTTTTTAATATTATCTGATCTTGGACACCCAAGAAATTCGATGTCTAAATAATAGACATAATAGCATCACATTGTGTAATTTTATGTAAATAAAAAATTAGGATTAATATTATTTTATATTTCGTAAAATATTATAAATAAGAAAAGATATATAAATACAGTGAAACCTCGGTTTTCGTCGATAATCCGTCCGTAAACAATCGGCGAAATCCGAAACAGACGAAAACCGAGACAATTATTTCCATACGAATCAATGTAAATCCAATTAATTCGTTCTAGACACTTCAAAATACATACCAAAAACACATTTTATTGAGAATTAATATAGCGTTAAATACTAAATAAAAAATTAATATATAAGACTAATTAGCATAAAGATAAAAGCAATGGATTGTTTGGGTAGACCCGCGGGGTAATGTCTCGTCTTGTAGAAGCTAGTTGGACACGAGCTTCTAGCTTATATCGCCCCGTGGTAAAGTGTGACGGAATTGTCACGTACTGTAAGTTGTATGTAGGGTTTGTCGGTTTTTAAAACCTGGTTTTTTTAAAGAAATTTACATATTTTGAAAACCGGGTTTTCCCAACTAAAAGCCGATTTTTGAGCTTAGACATAAACGAAAATTAATCATTTGATTAAAAATATCAACATTTTGACACAAAATTGTCTCTAGCATAAAACGGGTATATTGTTAAATACTAAGATTCATAAAGCTAACTACAAAAAGAAAAAAAGCGTCCAATTCTCCCTACAATAGGGAAAAATCTTGGAACAACGGAAAAACGATAGAAAGATTTGCACACTTAAAAAAATGTGTTGTTTTAGCTTTGAATGACATCGGTGCTTCTCGCACGTAGAATGAAGCAGAATATTATAAAATCGAAGAGCTCCTTAAAGTTTTAGGACCAAGACGTTTTGCATCTGATGCCTCAGAACGACAAGATTTGCATCTTATCGTCCTACTTATTTACGAGTGAAGGCGTATTTGAATTTTTGTTATGTGAATTTGAAAAATTTGAAAACTGAAATTAGTTACAAGTTGTTACATGCTGTAGAGGTACGAATTCCAGAGAAAAGACAAACGGGATTAGTAACACTTCTCCTTTATTTACAAAATCCACAGAACGTTTGAACAAAGTCTAGTGTATTTCTTCCACTAGCTGCAAAATCTGCTATTATTAAGTTATCTGGACAAATATTATCGAGATTATATCAAATTACTGTATAGAAGATGACTGCGATGACGAAAAAGTGGCGAAGAAGAAAATCAAGCGATAGTTTTAACAAATGCTATGGAAAAATCGATACATCAATATCTTCAAGAACCTGAAGAAATGAATTTGTCCAGCCCTAAAACACTAAAAAAGGACCTTTTAGTATTAGAGAGTACAAACAGAAGAACGAAAAATTTAATTTATTATTTTACTCTTTAAAGATCATTAAACCCAGCTGAATAGAATAAGTTTTTCTTTTCTATTTTTGGCAATTTTGTGTGCAAAAAAAAAGAAAAGAAAAAGAAAACGGTTAGCAAGTGATCTATAGACGTTCTTTGCTTTCTAAAATTATATTTTCTTAGGAAAAACAAGATATAAAATAATATTTTGTAGGCATCCATTGTTATTCGTTTTTCTTTATGGTTTTAATGGAGTAAATTTTATAGTTTAATGTGATAATCTTGCAATTTCTTTTTTGTTTTGTTTTGTGTAGACGTCGGTCGATTTTATTTTGTTATATTTTTGAAATTTTATAAATATTAAATAAATTAAAAAGTTTTAAAAGGAGTTATAAATATTCCTTATCTCCATTTTTTTGGGAGGTGAAAATTCGAAAACCGGTTAAAACCGGTTTCATAGAGAAGTTGAAATTCGAATAAGTCGGTTTTTGTGTAAACCCTAGTTGTATGTGTTTATGATAGTCGTATCGCGCGGAATAATGCCTTCCGGGAGGTCCGTTTAAGGGTAACTGGCCCCTATTCACGCGTTACAGACGTGGAGAAAACCCGGAAAATTTCACGTGGCCAGCCCGTGTTTGCGAAGCGCGAACCCAAGACCGAACTGCCAGTGTTCAGAGAACGGAACCGCTCACAGAACGAGAAATAACGCCACACTGAGCCGGAAAACGCGTGGGTCGTCCTTTGTTTTCGCAAAATTAGCAGCGAGGTCACTCAAGCGCATAGACGAAAACCGAAGTCAACGAAAACCTAGGTATTACTGTATTTTTTACCGGGCGTATAGAATGTTCATTGATATACCAATGTTGTCTTGTCTTCCTACTTTTGATATTATATCACGATTATATTCAATTATTTCATCTATTTTATCAAATTGTGAATGGAAAATCTATAAAAATCAGTGGCGTGCCGTGACATTTGATGATAGAGAAGCTGTGTTTCTGTAAGGAGCCGACTTCCAGGAGCAATCAGTTAATTGCGCGTCAGTAAGGTCTAGGGTCCATTCGTACGTGCGTGGTGACGGAAGAGAAAGACGACAAGTATCTGGCAAAAACCGTTTATTTTAACATAAAATAAACATATACTATGTACAAAATAGTTTGCTTTAGGACAATCAACCGTTCGGACGTCCTGGGCGTCGATGTGGTTCTTCGATGGTCGATCGAAGGTGGCCCCGGGACAGTGGCGTTGACAAGTCTGTAGGGCACGAGGAAACTTCCTCTGTTGGCGTCGGGGACACGGTCTAAGTCCGAAGTGGCACGGGTTACAGGTTGGCACAATAGACGAGAAACTTTTTTCTTTTTTTTTGACGCACTTCGTTTCGGTTATTCGGAACGTTAACCGAGTGCCAGGTGTCCTCGATTGTCGGATATTATATCAATCTTCGTTCTTTCTTTCGTCCATTTTAATTGGTCGTTCTCCCTCAATCACGCTTCCCGAGTGGTTAGACCCTGGTTACTAAACGTAACGAGACTCTTACCTGGAGCGCGCGAGAAAAGTGAAAATCGAAGACGAATTCGAACTTCCACCGATCGTAGGACGACTTCCTTCCGCGATTTATAGTTTCTGCCTGGCAGTTTGATATAAACAATGGTGCCCGACTACAAAAGACTTTTGCCTATGTTTTGTTAAACTAATAAATTTTACTCTAAATTAACCGTTTTTTCGCGTGTTTCGTGACGGGTCAGACCTGCCCGGTACATGACATTTCCATAAAAGTTTTAAACAAATACTGGAAATGACAAAAATAAACAATTCATGTATTTTAATTCTAAAATACAAATAATACAAACTGATACGATACAAACAATGATAGAAAAACTTAGTTTATAAAAAATTAAAAAAAAACAACTCCATTCGGCGATTTTTCCGCAAAGTCGATAGCAAATTCATTACTTTATGATAAAAGTCGCCGATCGTCGACTCCATCGACGTATTTAAAAGCTCTTTTTCTATCGAAAGTGACGCTAGCGACCACAATCTTTCCTCCGACCGAGTGAGTGTTCCTGGCCAATGTATGAATTTGCTTCGTGGTCGAAAAACTGTGCTCGACAGACCCACCGGTAGATGGTACCGTAAAAATTAATGATATTAAATCGTATAATTCTTTCAGTACGTCTTTGTTCGGATCGTCATCAATTATAATACTTTTTATGTCTAAGAGTTACTTGTCAATGTAGTCCGGACCCAAATATAAATATTGCGATTCGCCACGTAATTTAGATAAAGCAAAAAATTTCCCATAAAATGTACTTAATTTAAAGAATTAAAACACGCTTGGAAAAATTGTTTTTCATAATATTAAAATTATTAACATCTAATAGTAATAAATATTCTAGATTTTGCCTGAAAATCTATCAATATAATTACAGTATAATTAAAAGAAAATTATAGGACTATGAACCCAAAGTTGAGTTTTAATTAAACACTTGGCTTTATTTCCATCTTTATTTAGTTGATATAAACGGCATACTGTTTGCTATATCTTCACTTAACTCACTTCTACTTAAATTTAACAATTCAGTTCGTAAACTCATGATGTCCATCGACTCTGGACATCATGAGTTTACGAACTGAATTGTTCGTAAACTCATCTTCAAGCCAAGTGTTTAATTAAAACTCAACTTTGGGTTCATAGTCCAACAATCAACAAAACACGGTTTCAAAGAAGAAAAAGAAGAAAATTATAATTAAATATAACTTTGCAAAGAAACGTAAATAAAAATAACATTGAATACTCTTTACTTTTTAAATCTTAAACAATTCATTAAATTTTCTTTAGTAGCTGTATTTTATGTTTATCAGGTGGTAGTCTCTTTAATCCGAAATAACGGTAGACTGTCTCACAGCTAAATTTAGCTGTGAGACAGTCTACCGTTATTTCGGATTAAAGAGACTACCACCTGATAAACAATTCACTTAGACAGCTCCCTATCCAGTGGCTAAGGGATAGAATCGTTGGAAGCGTTACGCGTGTGTAGCTTCCACCAGCTAAACCGGCAGACGGCCGGATGGCCGGATGGCCGAGCGGTCAAGGTGGCAGCCTACCGCTCTGGGGGACCCGGGATCGAATCCGAACGGGTCAAATAATCCCCAGGAATTTTTCGGGGGGTGGTCCGTTCGGATATGTCGGGCCCCGTCCCTCACCACCCGGTCGCCCCATTGTGGGCCTGGCCGAACCCATAATGGGCCTACTAAAAGAGGCCCTCTTAGTGTCCACAGAGCGGAAGGAGTTAAAAAAAAAAAAAAGCTAAACCGGCTGAGGTAGGTGCTCTGTAAAGCGCATGCACAAATGCCTATAATCTGGCTGCTCGGAAGCTGACCCGGTTTTGACAATACGGCGCTTCCATTCCGCCACTGATATTCGAATATACAATAGCAATCTTATTGTTTTTTTCACGTGTAGTATAGAAATTTGTAATAAGATACATGATGTAGTTATAATAAAATATTAATTTTAATTAATTCAAAGTACAGTACGTTCAAATATGAAAATAATCGCCCAATATGAATTTATATTTTAGAAAATATGAGGGAAGCGGCGCTTCCACCGCTTCCAATGACGTGCCGTCAGTGATAAAAATATAATTCTTAAAATTTATGTTGTAATTGAATTGAAGTGAAACTTATGTTTTTAAAATAAAAAATAAAATAAATTAGTTATCAAAATGAAATGAAAGTAAAAGATATAATATGAGAATTTAACTCAAACTGTACAGTAGCAATAATAATAATACTAAAAAATGGCCTCTCTTCGAATCGTATTTATACTGTGAATTTAAATCAACTCATTAAACTTTGAATTACTATATGGTTTATATTAAACCATAATTCCTTTATTCCTTTGAAATAATAATTATTTAACTGATAAACTATAACTAAGGGAGAATTTAAAGATATTAAACTTTAATAAATGAAACTCTGATTATACACAATTTTTTTTGTTTTGTTATAAACTCATCTCATCTCAATATAAATTATTATATATCAATAATTCTCAACCACATCTTTACGATGTCTTTAATTGTAAGTATAAATAAGGAGTAATTTTTCATCAGAATCAAGAGGTTTCAACGATCAGCAAACCTCAACATTCAATAAGATGAATTGTAAGTATATTTTTCGTATACATCTATAAAAATTAAAGATTTGTGATCAGTATGTATCGTATTTGTAATTAGAAAGTTAATTTAATTAAAATTTTGTGATTAGTATGGCCCAAACCACTACTACTATCATCTTATATCGACTGAGCCTATCTATCTAGCGGTCGCGAGAGAGAGAGTTTAAGATTGCTCGCGAGTCGGGAAATACCTGCGTTGACGGTAATGTTTCTTGATTTGGATTTCGTGAGGATTCGCAGGTCTAGGATCTTGAGGTTGTGCGGATTTGGATCGTTCGGGACAGGTCTGGATCGATCCGGGAAAGTTCTTCTAGGCACAGTTGAGGGTAACGTGAAAATCCGATAGAGTACCATTGGCATTGACACAGGAAAATTTCGATGACTTTAATCCTAGAGGTACGGACTGGCGACGACTGTCTTGACTACCCGTTTGGTATTATATTAAAATAATGAAGGATAAAACGATATACTCCCAGGTATGAAAGTTGACAGATACTTGACAAAGTTCATGTTACGAAGTTAGATTGTTTATGTTGAAGTCCGGATTCTCACACTTATGAAATAATTAAATCTGAAACGTTAAATTACGATTTTGATTTTCTATTTTGCTGAAGAAATTACTAGATTATCGGTCCTCATACCTAACAGTGGTTGGGTATGAGAACAAATATTCTAGTAATTCTAGTGGGATGTACCCATGAGCAGTGGCGTAGCGTAGTGGGAGCGGCAGGGGCGGCCCGCCCCGGGCGGCACTTTTAGGGGGCGGCAGAATTTCACAATAAATACACAATACACCTGTACAATACACAATAATGATGATTGTTCTTTGCCGAAAAGTTCTTTAGAATTACTGTATATTTTAGTCTTTTGAACTGAGATACCTAAATAAGGGGGCGGCGAAATTTTCCTCCGCCCCGGGCGGCTGACACCCACGCTACGCCACTGCCCATGAGCGTCAAGAAAAAAATTTCCACGGAAGGCAAAGTTTGTAGACAAATAATTACATCAATAAAATTTTTATTTGATTATTTATTTGCTTTTTCCACAAGTAGATTATAGAATACGGTATTGCATCAAAGTCCCATAGCCGAGGGTTAAGCTTATGCTGTATATTTCAACTTTTACGATTATAATTTGTAGAATATATTAATCTATCACAGAGGAAGGCAAGTGCCCCATTTGCCCATCTGCGGACCCTATGGATGTACCCAAAATCGTCGATAGGAGGGAGCTGGGGATTTTTCTTCGGCCCGGAAAAATTTAGAAGCTTATCGATTCGTACCCCTATAAAATTAATACTAATTTTACTAACAGAAAATATCTTTAAGACTTTTTATTACTAAAGAAACATTCTACGTATTTCATTTGTTGAAAATGAGGCAGCTTTTTGAACAAGTTAAAACGGGGCTTTCGAAGAGACGTGAAAGGCCCCCTCTACCCCGGGTCCATATCTACTCGATCGTATATCGGAACATTTTAATAAATAAATGAGCAGAAGTGCCATTTTAATATTTTTAAATCGGACCGTTAGATTATTCACGAAAATTTACGTTTATTTGACTCGTTTTCGGTCCTGCAGACAGTTTTACTTTAATTTCTACAGCGAAAAAATAGACACACATTCAAAACTATATATAGATAAAGTATACACGATAGCCTAGTATTTTTTACATAACCATTAAAATTACTCGAATTTATACAAGTAATTAATGTTTTATATAATATTAACACTTCTATATATATTACAAGATGTTCAAAAAATCACTGAGTCTGATGTGTGTTATAAAGTACGCAAACGATACAATATAGGTACAGTACAAGTGATCTATTCTTCACCTTCTATTTATATGTAATGCTGTATAGGAATTGTTAATGTTATATAGAACATTGACTATACTTTGGCAAAACCAATATTTGGACATAGATTTAGTAAAAATAACAAAAACGTTAATTAAATATCATCAAATAAAAATATAAATCGAATGGTATTGAAGGATAAAACAAATAACAGAGGAACACGTCACACATTATCGACCGACATCACATTAAAAACAAAACATTGTTTTTGAAAGTTGTATTATATTTTTTAAATAATAAAATTTGACAAAGTGTAAAGTTTTTCTATTAGTATACAAAAATTGTAATGGAATGAATTATTTATAACAAATGTTTTGGATTGTAAATATAAAACATGGGCCAATGATCAAGCTGATTTCGTCTGTGATAAGAGTGTTTGACTTATTTTTCTTTATTTTTTGTCTTATTATTTATGATTTGTCAAACAGAATTTTAGTAACACAGAATACCGTTACCTTCAGAACCACTTCTACTTAGTCTCGGGTTCGCGCCTGGTCACGTGAATATTTCTGGGTTTTCTTCCTATGCTAATAAAACAGTATATTATATATAACATATTTATTTTGAACCCATTTGATCCCATTGTATTGTGCTACTCCACATGCCTAACTATTTTGTAGAAATTAATAAATTACGTTTTATTGTATAACGTTTATGTACAGTACACCCGATTTCATTCTTAGGCTAGAACCATACAGTTGTCGAGGCTCGAGGTGCTAATCTGCTTTGATCCCAGAAACTAGAGTCCAAAAACCATTCTTACCTCAAATACAAAGAAGACACCGATTTCTTTTTGCACCCGGATTCAAAGTGACATAGCGTGGTCCTGATATTTACGAATAACGTTCTCACTTCTAACTTCTTTTTAGGCAGAGATTTTATAGAAGCGAATAAATTTGATCTATAATATTTAGTCCATTATAAATTATATGGACGTTTACTACTGCTCTCTGTGCGTTTATCAGCTCATAATTCAATGCTAAAATTTAAAATATAAAAATTAATGCTTGGTTATTAATGTATCATTTTGTAATTACGTAAATAAATTAATTAACCGCTAATTTATAAAGATTTATATTACAAATTAATCTTAATAACTCCAATTTTAGGTGACGTCTAATAAATTTCTTAATAATAATTTTGGGTTATACATTTTCTTTATATGATAAACAAGTAATATCCAATTCATTTTTATATATAAAAAATTACTTAAAAATTGAAAAACATAAAACTAATTTGATTATTTACTTAGACACGTACTGTACTTCGTTCCAGAGCTCACAATGACCCAAAATAAACCAAGGTGACTCAACACTTCCGTTTATAAACTCGAGAATAAATTGTTTATAATGTCAAGTGTGAAAATTATTGCAAGCAATGGAATTCAGTTCGCTAGGATAACTAAGTTACCCTTTAAATTATTTTTGGAGGAACCAAAGGGGCTTGAACTCCCTTTGGTTCTCCCCACAAAGGGGGTACCCAAGGAATTTTAATTATTTTTAATTAAACTGAGCTTGGAACTGGAATTTCGTACTGTCAATTAAATATGCATAGTTTCTGCATGGACACACAACATACGTGTTCTGTGTCAAATGACGATGCTCCTCTGGCGATTTGCATATGTATATACAATATAAATATATGGCGCAAACTAGTCACTGCCATCGCTTTCGACGTGACGTCAGATCAGATTTGTTTATTCACGTGACGGTTTTCCTTCGACAATGTCGCGATGTCACCGCTAGTGATATCACTCGTGACGTGGCTCTAAAGAACCAATGAACATTTCTTCCACTCAAAAAAGTTTGTTTAGAAAATGACGAAAATCATCAATCACAATAGCAATTGCTCATAGCTTTGTGTTACAACCGCTTGCGTGATTTTTATTGGCAATGAATTAATTAAAAATCAATTAACAGTGTCAATAATTTAATGAAATAATAATCAGTCAAAAAAAAAAACCTTTCGACTCGAAATTACAGCTTGTATCAGAAACAAATGGCATACATCTGCCCATGAGCGTCGCACGTCCTAAACCAAGCGTAAATTTCTAAGACCCCTTTTATATAGGCTAAATTTATATGATGTGAAAGCCTTTATCACGTAACACTTGATATTGTAGGTATAGAACTATATCTAGTACTGAATCAACAAGAGCATAGTTTAGGATTTTATGCTTTTAAATTTAATACAAATTGGTAGAAATAGGACCACAATACTTCCAAATTTGCATATATGTAAAACCTATGAACAACGGCTACTGAAAAGACATAAAATGGCCGTTGTTCGGAGGTTATTTTGTATGCCTTTCAAAAAGAAACGTTCCTGAAAAATGGTCGCAATTTAGAGGTTGCCGTTTCTTTCTTATTTATCTGATGCCCTTAAAAAAGCGCGAGGCTTTAAGCTAAAACTTTAAAATCGTAGTGTTTATTTGTTTGTATACGGCAATGCGACAGGTGTGCTACCTGCCGAGGGGGCCGGCCTATATGTAGATGTTACAAACGTGGAAAAAACTAGAAAATTCCACGTGGCTAGCCATAGGCAAGAACCGAACCTACGACCATAGGAAAAATGATTGTTATTTGGGTATTATAAACGTGAAGAAAACACGGAAAACTCCACGTGGCGTGTGTTCTTTTGGCCAAAACTAGCTACCTGTATTCAGTGGTTTTATCCACTCGGCCACTGGTGGGCCAAAAATCGCAATAATATCGATTTTGTGAAATACAGTAGGTATATTATTATGTAGTTTAAAACCGTATTTTCAGAAACATCCTCAATTTATAACACAGTTCAAAGAAACAGGACTCGCTTTACGACGGTTTTCCAACTAGGCCTTAGTCGTAAAAAAACAGGATCTACTGTAGGTGTAGCCTATTTATTACATTCTAAAGGCTTCATTAGAAGTAATACCAGTCTTGAGGGTAATTATAGTCACATATTTATAGTTACATGATGAAATTTTGCCTGGAGAACTCCTTTTCTTCGTAACCTCTTTCAAGTTTTTACCTAAGAAAACAAAATATTAAATTCCTTCCTTATAATATTAACAATTACAGAATATATTTAGGTCATGCTTAAAATATTTTTTACACATGTTAATATAAATTTTTATTGTAAATAATTAAATTAACACGTTATTTATTCACTTTTATAACATAAGCTGAGCTAAATTAAAGATAAAACTTCTATAAAAACAATAAAAGAAGAAAAAAGTTTACAGCAGGTATACAAGTTGTTGCCCTCAACAGCATGACCTTGTAAATTGTTTTTCCTTCTATTATAGATCTATATTAATGTAAAATTAAAAGAAAATATAGTGCGATATAAGGCATACAGCTGTACTTAGCTTCTGTTTTAATGCATAATATAGCACTGAAAATATGTATAATTTCTTCACGACGTCATACATATACTTTGTGTACATATTGAAAATACTACACTCCCAACGACCTGCATTTATAAATTCTATATACATATTTAAAGTATTATAAAAGTATAATACAGTAAAACCTGTAAACGGCGGCCACTAAGTAAGCTTTCCTTCTGAAAAGCGTACAAAATAACCTCTAAATCACGGCCATTTTAAAATCTTTCCGTCAGTGTCCGTCGTTCAGAAGTTATATAAAAAGTTTAAAATTTATTAACATTCTCTTTTATGTTTCCTCGAAGATTTATAATATTTTATATCCCCCAAAAGGGGCCTTATATAATAATAAAATATATGTATATTGTAGTTTAGATTTGTAAAATTTAGTAAAAAAATCTGCAAAAAATAAAACTAAAAATAATTAAATATTTATTAGTAAAGGAAGTAAAATATTCAAAATAAATTTGATTTTTTTAGCTTCACTTCTAAGAAATAATATAGATTATAATATAAAAAATCTTAATGATTGTGTACTAGTTACACTGAATTTTAAAACTGGAAAGACACCTTCCCAACCACTTTTTAACAACTTTTAAACCAACATCAGTTGGCATGTACAAAGAATATCCTGACAAGTTTCCTGTTAAAATGTCACTTTTATAAAAGGTAAGCTTAAAAAAGGAATTTTAAAACCAATTTAAAAGTAATTAATTAAAGTTAAAATACATAAATAACTGAACTTTATTTAGTTAAATATAATTAAGTGTTTAAGGTATGAAACATAAATTTTTCAATTTATTTAATTCTCATTTAATTTAAAAACTATTTTAAAAAGTAAGGGTTGTATAAAGTCGAACCTGTCATAACGGCCAAAGATGGGCAATTTTAAGGAACGTTTCTTTCTAAAATGCGTACAGAAATAACCTCCAAACAACGGTCACATTTTATGTTCCTGTCAGTGGCCGTTGTTGACGGGTTTGACTATATATTAAATCCAGATATTTTATTTCATAAGTGATTTTATATCAAGGAAATATAATAAAAAATATGAAAAATTAAAACATTATATTACAAAGATTATAATGCATGTGAACTTAATTTATTCGTAAGCAAGAATACAGTCCAACCTTCAACAGAGACCACCTACAACGGAGGAAATATTTTCAGGAAGGTTTCTTTTTGAAATGTTTACAAAATAACTTCCAAACATAATCTCCATGTTTTATACTATTGAAATTAAACCTCTGTAACACGTCTAGTTAATCGAAAAAACCTTCGTCCGCAATCAGTATTACATTACGTTTAAACAATGATTCCCTATTGTATTGAAAGTTATAATTAAAAATGTAATCAGGTAGATGATCAATTAACAATTACTATTATTTTAATTATAAGGTGTTTTCTTCTTTAAAAAAAGACATAAAAACCTGTTCGGAATGGAAAAAATCGCCTTAGGGTTTGCTTTGGTTTGGTTTGATGGGATATTGAAACACAAAGGGAATGACCACTAGTGATTTTGTGGATAAAACTACTGAACTTCGATATGTGGTCGTGGGTTCGCGCCTAGCAGACGGACTGGAGTATTCTTACTGTTAATAACATTAAATAGGGTCCAGATTCCAATAGAAAGTCCTCCGGGAGGCACCCTCTTTGCCGCATATCAACAAGCATCAAGTCAAATTGAATAAGGGCCCTATTTAGACACGTGAAGAAAATTCTAAAAACTACACGTGACCACCCCTTTGGTGAGACCCAATCCCACAGTGTTTTACCCACTCTCCCCCTCTTTTAAAACCTCTCTAAAACGATCGCCTGCCAGTGTCTACTGACGGGCGGTTGTCTTAGAGAGGTTTATTGTATATAGTTACAACGCTCCAGTAGATCCGTGATCGAATAAATTACTTAAGAAAGTATTAAAATAAAAAAATAAATTATTAATGTAAAAATTAATGATTAATTAAAAAAAAACGACCAAAAATTTCATTAATGGAATTTTTTTATGATTTATGACGTAGGAATTAATAAACTTCGATAGGACTTGAAGCCATTAAATCATAAATTAATTAATTTCTACTTTTTTTTACAAATATTAATTAAAATTTTATTTTTATATTTTAAATCTGTATTTTATTTAATGTAACGTTTATTAGTTGTGACGGGCTACTGAGAAATAGAGCGTGACAGACAGACACTTAAAAATTATATCGATCTATATGTTCTGTATATTATATTATAACTTACAAAATATAATAAATGATCTAAAATGAAAGTATATTCAAAATTCCTAAGATCATTACAAATTTGAGACATTTGAGATATTTCATACGTACAGACAGATGTACAGGTCATCTTAAATTATTTTTAAGCGATAAATATTTCATAGCATTTTAGTATTAAATTTAAACAATTCTTATATTATTTCACTGATTAAAAAATATATAATTTAAGATGGTCTGTACGTTTGTATGTACGTATGTATGAAATATCGCGAATGTAAATTCCAAATACATTAATTTTATAACTTAAAATGTTAAATGTATATTTTGCAATTAAGGAAAAACAAATAATGAAATAAGTGAAAAAATTATGAATTATTATTTACAAATTATTCACCGTGACAAATTACATATATATATTACAAAATGTTAAATTGTTCATGCTAATTTATCTAGAAATTTTTTCCTTAGTGTTATAATTAGGGCTTAAACGAAGAGAACTTCTTAATTAAGCCCTAATTCACAGATAAATGCCCTCGCCTTCCTGCAAAATTACAAAAAAATTAATTTTAAATTTATAAATTCTATCAATTTCTATTTAAAACATAAAAAACAGTTATTTTTATTACTTATCGTCTCTTTTTTTTACCAAAAAAAAAAAAAATTAAATTTCCGGGCTCTACTCTGTGTTTGAAGGTGTCAAATCAAAACTATGGCCCCCTCTGCAACTGTTTATAATCACCTCCAATATATTACAGTGATATCTCTGTCAGAAACTCTCTAACTCGGACGGGACTTATTAAAATTATCAAGATAGGTAATTGTTACTAGACCCAGATGGGTTCTGGTGACAATTATCTACGTAGATACAAGTGTAACCAGAACCCTTCCCTCTGGATCTAGTTACATTCAACTTCAAGATATTAAATTCCATAATTATTTTTATATAAAATTCTTTTATACCGTCGAACCTCTAAACAACGGCCACTGATGGAAGCAGTAAAAAATGGCCGTTATTTGGAGGTTTTGCATGCATTTCCAAAAGAAACGTACCTGAAAAAAATGGCCGCCGTTTACAGGTGTAGACTCGATTATTATTATTATTATTATTATTTTAAATTTTTATATTTAGTTATTATATTTATAATTTATTTTAATTAATTTCTTTTGTACCGTTCGAACCCCCATTGACGGGAGCATTAAAGAATGGCCGTTATTTGGAGGTTATTTTAATATTAGTCATAAGAATGAATAAATTTAACTGAGAAAATATTAAATAATAAACGTACTTTGCCCCTCATAAATAATAATTAAATTTAAAAATATAATTTAAATAAAAAATCAAAGTAAAAAATTAAAAAATTAAATGAATATAGTTCCTATATAGTTGACTTTTTATAAGGAACATCTTCAGTTAAAATTCCACCCTTTAAACTAACATATTGATGTGAAATCATTAAAAAACAATTCCTTTGTTGTACAGAGAATGAACAGACAAATGATTTATGAAATAAATAAAAATAAAATAAAAGAACATAACCTTGAATGCATTGGTAATTTTCCATGTTGCATATACTTGCATCATTCAGGTTTGGATTATTTCCAAGAGCTTGTTGTAGCTTTCTAGCTAACTTCACTCCCAAACAGCTGTTTCAAACAGGTATTCTTTTAATTTTATATATAACGTATAGGTTTTTAAATATAATACACTAACAAAGCCCATTATCTACTCCCTGTTGACACAACACCCTTCTTTCTCTTACTGCCTGTTTAATATTAAATATTTAATATTATTTTATGTTAAATATTAAAAAAATTGGTTGAAATTATCGCGTAATAATGTTTAATTATTAATTTGTATTGTTATAAAGATGAAGATTTCATTTATAATTTAATATTAGTGATTTATAACATCGTCGTTATCATGGTCGATTTACCTGCAGAAATTACATTAAGCGAAGCTGGTGAAGGCAACGTGGAAATATTGAAGTTGTCTGATGATAAAGTAGGTTCATTTAATTATATTTTATTTAATGTTTTTTTTTTTGTTTTTTAGATAATTATACAGTTTATCGTTATAGAAACTCGATGGAAATATGAACGAAACTCCTCCTATAAAAAGAAAGTTTCATTATATAAATTTAAAGTTGCTACCTTTAAAAATGCATTTTTTGTTCCTGTTTGCAGGTAAGATTCGTGTGTTTTTTTTAAAGTTTATAAACATTTTTTGAATGAAATATTTAATGGTGTGATTCTGTTAATAACATATGAAAATGTGTTGTTATTTATTCATTTTAGTTTATTGCTCTTGGCACATCAGTTAAACTGCGCCACGCATCGGTATAGAAGTAAATAAATAGATGTCTCTCACTGCACACATCTCAATTAGACACGGGTTCAGCCCCTTTTACTTTTCTGGTTGTTATATATAACAGAAGGAAAGTATGGTGATCGGTCAAAAAATCTACTCCAGATTTTTATATTTTTGGGCTTAGGACACCTTGAAACGTCGAGAAATGAAAAAAAAAAAAAAAAAAAAAAAAAATTCAAAGGTTTTTCTGTATGTTAGGGTGGAGGCACGATTTTGTTCGCCATATTTAAGCTTTTTGCCATTTTATAATAATTAATAATATAAAAAATGGTTTTTAATTTAAAAATCTCGTAACAGATGGCGCCACACTTAATTTTAAATTTGGCCGGGAAAGTTATGCAACTCGTTGCTGGCGATTTTTTATCGGTTTTTTGTATGATTTACGAGTAATGTGTAGAGTACTTCCCCATAATTATTTTTTATAATTTTGGTTTATTTTGTTCTTTCTTCCTTTGTTCTTCAATTCTTGCTCCAAATACCAGTTCAGATATTTTCTCCACAAACCAGAACCATTGCAGTTGTCTATATTATATATTTAAGTTATTTTCACATGGTATCATTTGTTCTGTTAATTCTTCAAAGTAGCCAAGTGTTGAACTGCAATTTGAAAAAATTGTAGACCTATAGTCGTCCGTCCGTCCGTCTTTCCTTAATCTCAAGAACGGAGTTAGATAGATGAAAGACGAGACCAGATATGGAAACCTTAGTGGCAAGAGGCCCTAATTAATTATACAGGAACATCCAATGAAAACTGGAAGTGACGTTATTTCAATTCAAATTTTTCCCTGTAAGGTCGATAACCGTGAAGACACTATTGTCAAAGGGAAAGTATGATGTACAGGGGCAAGTCACTACTAATTTGAGGCGAAGAGCATATATTTTACTATTCCTCTCATAAATTTTTAATCTTTTCTTCGTATTCATCTGAAAATCTTCCATTCTTGACAATTCTTGGAAATGCAAACCCGAGAATTTTTTCATGGAGATCCTTTAAAGATATTGTGGGCCAATCCCTCACCAGCATTGGGGCCCTGACCCCAATGCCGGTGAGGGATTGGGGTCAGGGTTATGGTGGGTAGAAAAAGGCCTTCTTAGAGCCTTTTGGTATTCTAAGATTTAATATAGTCTGTATTTTTCACAGGATTCTTAGAGGGTTTATGAATGTGCAAAAAAAGACAGACATTCTACTTTACACGTAAGATTTATAATTGTTGAAAAAGATTTATTAATTTAGTATTTTCAATCTTAAGGCCCGTGTTCCCAACCTAGAAATCAGTTAAGAGTCAGACTTTAAAATAATGCAAGGGCTTTTCGTTGATCATATTTTAGTGCCATCATTAACTTTATAAACATGTATGTTAGTATTAGCATCATTAATTAAATCAAAATCTGTATCTTATCAGCCGATCTTTAACCAGTTTCTTATGTGTTTACACGTTACAGTAAACACTACGTAGAACCATTTACTTTATTTCTCTCGTGATTATTATTTTAATTATCCCAAATAAACCGTATAATTTCTCTAAAGAATTTGCATTTTTTACCATCTACACTCTTATATAAATTAGCCCAACATTGACAGAGTGGACAAAACTACTGAATACTGGAGTCGGTCGTGGATTCGCACCTCTCCAACGTGGAGGTTTCCGGGTTTTCTTCATTTTGTAACGCCTAAATAGGAGGCCAGTTTCTGTAGA
Source organism: Centruroides vittatus (assembly GCF_030686945.1). NCBI lineage: Eukaryota > Metazoa > Arthropoda > Arachnida > Scorpiones > Buthidae > Centruroides > Centruroides vittatus. The sequence goes on from NW_027122532.1 coordinate 128,537, forward strand.
AAGTCCCCCCAGGAGGCATCCCCTACGGTAGATTGTCCACGTGTCGCGTTGTCGTATACAAATACTGTAATAAAATTCTCTCCCCCATTTGTTACTTGTAATTAATCGAGAATTTTTATCATTTCAGGTATCGCATGCATCGTTCCTTACTTACCTCTTTATGGAAAGCAATTAGGAATATCAGCTACGGGTATTGGAATTATTTATTCTGTCATACCATGTTTTTCACTAGCAACCAAACCACTTTTTGGTTGGTTAGCCGATCGATTTAAAAAAGAAAAAGTCCTCTTCGCCATCCTTATATTTACAGTTATTATATTTTATATATCTTTAATATTTATACCACCGTTGAGACGTAACAACACCATAACACTAGAACAAGGCTGTGATATATACACTCCTACATTGGACTATCCTAACATGACGTGCTCATCAGATTTCAACAAAACGTTAACATGCTCCAAGAAATGTGTGGATTGTGCCATCAATGATGTTGGGAACATCACTTGCGAAGAATCATCAAATGAGAATACGTTAAACGTAACTTTGATTACGTTAAATCATCGAAGTACCTTCAATTTATCTGAAGTAAGCATTGATTGTGTGTCGAATCACACTTCCCATTGTGAAATTGTGTGTGATTGTGACGAAAGGTGCTGCCAAGGGGATAAGGAATATGAAACCAATCAGTTCTGGTTATTTTTCCTTGCAAATGTTTTTGCAGGAGTAGGAAGACGTACTTTACACAGTCTGACAGATGCTTTATGTTACGATATGTTAGATGGTAAGACTGGAAATTACGGTAAACAGAGGTTGTGGGGTTCTGTAGGAAGGAGCGTATCTCCGGTGTTAACGGGATATCTTCTTGATGTAACCACGTCTAACAACGAGAAAAATTATTCTGTAGCTATATACGTTATGGCAACTTTCCTTGTAATTGACATCATTGCCATTATGAGATTGGATTTGAAATCAAATAAGAAACAAACCTCAAAAACAATATGTAAAGACGTTTGTTCGTCGTACTCGGAACTAAGAAATGTCGTTTTTGGAGTCGCAGTGTGCATGAATGGCATTTTGAGTGGATTATATTTTGTCTATTTCTTCTGGTTTCTAAGCGAAATCGGCGCTACAGGCCTTTTAATAGGTCTCAGTGTACTTATAAGGCTCGTAACGGAAGTTCCTTGCTTTTTCTACGCTGGAAAAATAATCAATAAAATCGGCCATTTTAATTCGGTTATCATCGCCTTTGTAGCATTCTCCGTTCGATTTTTTGCTTATGTTTACATATACAATCCCTGGATAGTACTTCCCGTTGAGTTTACACACGGATTAACTTTTGGTATATTCTACGCTTCTATGACGTCGTTCGCAAAAAAATCTGCGATCCCTGGAACCGAAGCCACCGTACAAGGTGTACTAGGAGCTCTTTTTGATGGTTTAGGTAAGTTGAATATGGCTTTTCCTTTAAATACCTAACTTTACGATTTGTTGTTTAACCTATTTACTCGACTAAATACAAAGTGCCAAGTGGTTTTAGGCCAAACGGAAATGCCAAATATTTCCTACTGGCAAGTACCCAATAATCAATCACTCGTCTATTTACATATTATAATTTATTCTAGATTTAGACATTCCATTGTATTTAAAACAACGCCTAAGAATTTATTATAATATATTTAGTAGTTTCTATATATATAAAGCCCCAGTTTACGAGCTTATAAAAAAATTAAAATTCGATTTACGACGGCTCGTTTAACGACTGTTTCTCATGTATTGTATACTATAACTGAATTATCTATCGTATGCATATAAATGCACGAGCAAGAACAATATGCCAAATTTTTCGCATGTTACGAGTCATGAAAACTGAGCAAGGACATGAAAATGATACCTGAACAAGTCTGGAATTGTACCACGTGGTACAAACTCGTTCAGTACGATCATTAACTGAACGAGTACATATCACGTGACATTCTCGACATGCTCGTGTTGCTAATCACAAAAGCCTGTACTCGATTGTATTAACCAGTTGTATTAATATAAATAATTTAATTAAATCAAAGGCTGAAAGTCACTATAAATTCCCTACTTAAACTTTCAATGTAATTAACAGAATTATCATTTAAAATCATGCTTATATTTACAATTTTCTTTCCAATTTCTATGTTAAATTGTTAATACTTTGTCCAAACTTATATCATATCTTAAATATAAAAGTTTTAAAATAACTGGATAGACATAAAACTAAGCAAAAAGATTTATATAATGTCAGCGAATCGCTATAGTTGAATAGTGCCAACATGTCTAAAATTAGTACAAGTTCTTCTCGATAAAATTTATGTGACAGTTCTTTAATGTTTGGAAACGTATAATTAGGAATGTTGCCATCAGTTGTGACGGAGAAACAGGTGAATGGCCCTACATTCAGTTGAATGATGTATATTAGTATTCAGTCATTTGAATGGAAGATAATTGAGGGTCATTCCAATGATTCACTAGTATCTTTTTCCTACTTTGTATGAGGGATATTGATGCTATTAAGGTCGAGGGAAGTCATGTGTCGTATCTCGAGTGGGCTCAGACTTAATGAAGATGGTACACGTTATCATCATTTACAATTTTATGAAACTCATTCGATAATAATTAAAAATACAGAAAGTATTATAACAAAATTTTATAACAGATGGCGCCACACACAATTTTATTTATTATATTGTAATTAAAAATATAAAAGTTATTTTCTAAATAAAATTTCATATCATCAATAACCGGGAAAGTTACTCAACTCGTTGCTGGATTTCTTAGCTTTAAATTGAAAAAATGTCCCCCCAAAAAAACTTATAAAATTCTTTAGTTTGCAATTCGAACTTCTCACCAAAGACTTTTTCTTCTGAAATATTTATTTAAAACAGAAACCCTTTTAATTTACTTAATTAAATAGTTAAAGTGAAATATTAAATGAATAAATTATTTTTAATTGTGTGAGAGTATTATATTATTCATAATAGAATTTTAAAAACGGTTTAAAACCATAAAAGATGAAAATTTTTAATGTGGATTACAACATCATTTTAGCTTTAAGCTTCTTAGAAATTGCTATGATTTAGTCGAAAGAGGGAATTTTACAGATTTCAATGACTTATTCGAAGAACCTTTCGGTTATGAAACTCATTCAATGGTTTGGTTGATGGGATAAGGCAATGCAACATACAGTGCCACTCCCAAGAGAATTTTCTGTGGAAACTCACTGAAATACAGGTGAGTTTCCACAGAATTTATTTATGAGAGGAATAGAGGAAAGACAGATAACTTCAAACTAGCATAGAGAATTTTTAAAAGATTTTTAACGAATTAATTAAGAAATTTGTATTCTCATAAAACCATCTTTTTGATTTTGTTATAATTAAAAATATAATATTAGTTCAATAACAATGAGACTTTCACAATGCATTGTTTATATCTTGATCGTGATTAACTATTTTTTTCTTCAGATCTTGTTTTTATATATTTTTTAAATATTTGCTTAGGAAACAAACATAAATGAGCAATTATTTATTGTGACATCGTCACAATGCCTGGCTGCAATTTTAAATCATATTATTTAATTTAAAATATATGCTCTCCACCTCAAATTAGTAGTGACTTGGCCCTGTACATTATATTTTCCCTTTGACAATAGAGTCGTGTCGGTTATCGAACCTTTCAGGGAGAAAGTTTGAATTGAAATAACGTCACTTCCGGTTTGTATCGGCTGTTCACATATAGTTAATCGGGGCCTCCTGCCACTAAGATTTCCATATCTGATCTCGTATTTCATCTATCTAACTGTATTCTATCTTTGAATACCAAAATGCAGGCTCTAAGAAGGCCTTTTTTCTACCCATCACAAGTTCGGTCAGGCCCACAATGATGGTGAGGGATTGGCCCACAATATCTTGGAAGGACCTCCATGAAAAAATTATTTCCAAGTATTTACATAATAAAGTACAGAAAATGGAAATTATTTTTTTAAGTTGTGTGTAGAAAATGATGTCACATAAATGACTCCTATTTTTCTTTTCTTCTTCGTACGGTATTTTCCGGAACAGCTCCTAACGTGATTTTCTCCAGTGCTTAAAATTCATTTTGAATATTGCTTTTAAGTTGCTGGATAATAATAGGTTTATTGATATACACGCGATTCTTCAGACATCGCAAAAGAGTGGTGCTGTAACTCTTTGCACTAGAACAATGGAGTTCTGATTTTGGTAATAACATTTTTCAAACAGCTAGACAACAGAACTTTACAGTCTGTAAACGCGTACTGAATTAATATTAAAATAAACAAAATTATATTCTAGTGTTTTTAATTAGAAAAGAATTTTGGCACATTCAGAGAGCTTAAAAAAATAAATAAATACAGGGTGTCCCACTCGGAGTTAACCCTTTAAAATTGCGAATAATATCGGGACGTAGACGTAAAGGCAAGCTGTAAAAAACTGAAATACCTTATTTAACTACTATTTATTAAACCGTGCGGTACTTGTTTTGCAACTTGAACACCAACTATATAGTGTATTCACTCGGACACATTGCAAATTTCATCATTAATTTTTACTCAGTTGATACGCGTACTAAATGCTTGTACACGTTTCGGGCTGTTCACGCCCCTCCTCAACTAAAATACAAGTACAGGTATACCTCACCTTACGTCGGTAATTGGTTCCAGGAGAGGCGACGTAAGTCGAATTTACTTGTGTAGTTACGACGTAAGTCGAAACTACGGTGAAAAACGCCAATAATGAGCACTTAAAGACCGCTAAATAAGACAACACAGAAACACAGATGTTTTCATGTTTCGTTCTCCAGGATTTATGATGATTATATTAACATTTACTGTAAATGTACATATTTTAATATAATTTTATGTGATTTAACGCTTTTCTAGTGATATTACGACTTCAATATTTGTGGCGGACGGATGTAAAGTCGAAACTTCTCTATACATTCGACTTATACCGTTAATCAATTCTCGTCAATAAAATGACTTAAACTTGATTTTTATTTTAAACCTTTTTATACAAATAAAAAGGTTATGCTGTATAGAACATATTTTCAAAACACAGATCTTTGTAAACTTAAAACTGTTTAAAACTTCTCTATACATTCGACTTATACCGTAGGTATGTTGTTGTAGATTTATGGAATTGTCATCGGAAATTAATTTAACGCGATAATTAATGTCTAATTCTCCATCAGATAACAAGAATTGATTAACGGTATAAGTCGAATGTATAGAGAAGTTTTAAACAGTTTTAAGTTTACAAAGATCTGTGTTTTGAAGGTATGTTCTATACCTTTTTATTTATATATTTCAATTTGTGTAACTAGTGTATACTTGTACTTTAGTTGGCTGAGGAGGGGCGTGAACAGTCCGAAACGTGTACAAGCATTTAGTACGCGTATCAACTGAGTAAAAATTAATGATGAAATTTGTCATGTGCCCGAGTGAATACACTATATAGTTGGTGTTCAAGTTACCTTATTTAACGTCAAACAAATCCACGTTGCAAATGATTTTGAAAGTCGCCTCTCCCAACGTCTACTAGGCCCAACAGTGGCCAAGAGGATAAAACCACTAAACACTAGTAGTTGGTCGTGGGTTCGCGCCTCACCAACATGGTTGGAGTTTTCCAGGTTTTATTCATGTTTGTAACACCTAAATAGGGCGAGTTTTCTGTAGAAAATCCTTTCAGGAATCATCCCCCTTCGCAGATCGTCCAGGTGCTGCTTTACCGTAATTAAATAAACTAATCAAACACTACGCTCTATATTCAGTAATGTCTTCCACTGCATGACACTGTCCATGAAAGTAATTTCACGCTGGATGTTTTCTTTCAGTTGTCCGATAATGCTAGTTTTGTTTGCATAAACCTTACTTTTTAAATGTCCTCATAGAAAAATAATCTGGTGGACTTAATGATAATTAATGACAATAACTATAATATTATTTGTGATTTAAGTTATCGTAAGGAAAAACACGTGTATTATTTATTTTTTAAATTTTTTCTCTAGGTATGGCTATAGGAAATATTCTTGGAGGATTAGGATTTGATTATTATGGTGCAAGGACTACTTTTTTGGCTGCTAGTATAACTTCTGCAATTAGTGCTATAACAATGTTTATATTTCATAGATATAGCATGTACAAAAATACAATCACCAGGTAAGCTTATAAAATACAACATAATTCTGTAGGTAAGTTTAAGTGTATGATTTCTGCACACCATAAAAATTTAAATTATTATTTTTACTTTCCCGACTGTTATATAGGCTATAACAGAGAGAAAGTTTTTCGAAAATCTCTGAAATTTGACAGGGAGGTTTGTTTATTAGGGGGATTGATGCTATTAAATTTTGGTGGTTAAGAGATAAAGCGAGTTGTGTCATATTTTCAGTAGGGTCTGACTTAATGAAGATTTTGTTTGTTATTTGCATTTACAATTTTTTTTTAAAACCCATCCCCACTCTCAAAATTAAGCATTTTGCCATTTTAATAGGTAGAAATGTAAAAATTTTTAAAATAAAATATGATAACAGATGGCTCTTCCAAAATTTTAAATGTTGCCGGGAAAGTTAAGTAACTCGTTGCTGACTTTTTTTTTCTATTTTTTAAAAACTATGTGTAAAACTACGATAATTTTTCAGTGACTTTATTAAATAAATATTATTTTCTGATATAGAAAAACATACAAGTGTAGAGTATACTATAGTAATACTACTAATACTACACAATACTAGTGTTAGTAGTATAGTCCGTGTCCACGCAGCGATAGAGTAGACATGAATTAGTCTGAACAGGATGTGTCTACGTCCGATGAAAGGGACGGAAGAAGACATGCGATTAACATGTGAGTAACGCTAGAATTAAGAGTATGTAATACAATTGTAAAATTATTCATGACAAAGATGGCATAAAAACTTTTATAAAAATACAAAACAACTGAAAGAGGTCAAATCTATGTCTCAACTCCCAGAGGAAGTGTAGCCACATGTCTCCTTCCATCCCTTTCATTTGTCAGTCTTCCAGTTCATGTCTACTCTTTCACTTCTCGGACTATAGTATACTAGTGTTTACTGGTATACCAGTTTAGTTAGTACTGTTAATAGTTTAGTAGTACCAGTTTACTAGGTACTAGTATACTAGTTAGTATACAGAACTCGCTTTACGACTGAAATACAGAATGTAGTAAGACATGTATTTCTATGCCAATATATACTTCAAAACTGATTTTATAAAACTTAAGATTAAATTAGGGCTTACTTTATGACAGATTTCTAAGAGTAAGTTTTAAATTATAGAAGTAATTTTATTAAAAATTATTCTTGAACTAGAATATTATATTACAGTATTAATATACTGCATCACTAATCATAGTTTTTATACCATATAATAGCGTAAATTTGTGCAAATTAGAAAGGAAGAACTATAGTTTTAGGCATTTGAACTTTGACCTTTGCCCCCGACACGAATTCAGTTTTATGGGTATTTTGGACATTTGGGGACAGATTCCTGCATTACAGTGTCCGGGAAAGCCGTCTTTTCCTCTATTATTCCGACTCTGAGCTTTGACCTTCGCTTCCGTTTGGGCAGTTTTTTTTGTAGTGTCTGGATACCTTTTAGATAACTCTTGGATTGCAAGGAAATCGGCCCCTCGCGAGATTATGTAAATTAGGTTCCTCGTAAAGTAGCCTTTTTCCGGCTCTAACCTTTGACCTTTCGGTCGGTTTTGGGCAGATTTTAGGTAGTGTTTGAGCGCCTTTAGACATGCCTAGATTGTAAGGAAAAGTGTCCCCAGTGAGATTATGCAAATTAGGCGGTTCCGAAATAGGCGTTTTCCCCTCGTATTCCGGCTTTAGCCTCTGCCCTCTGGCATGGGACGGAAGAGTCTTCGTCGTCGCAGAAGCTTATAGAAATGTTTACTTGTCCAGTTTTTCCTTATATATCTGTTAATTAAGAGTACTAATTTAGCCTATATGAAAGTGGAATAATTTATAGTAATTATACAGGAATTTTTTAATGTAAAATTTTAAAATCTATTAAAAAAATTAAAATATTAATAATGGTTAACTATACTTAAACCATTAAAGTTTCCTATTGGCTTTACAAGAAAATTAGACAGAATCGTGGCTCAATAGATGATTTGTGTAAAAATTTTATAATAATAGACGAATTGTATGGAAATTAGATTCAATAGAAAGTTCAATACACTTACTGATTTTTATATTGATCTTTATAAAAGAATTGCCCACGTAATTCCAATAACATTTCCTTGTTGATTTATATAAGAACCTAACAAAGACAGAAATATTTAATGTTTTCAATTAAAAATATTTTAATGAATATTATTAATGAACATGTATAAATGCATGAAAATATACATTTATCGCTAAATCTTTCGAACTTATAACCTTCGGTTGGGTTGACATTACAAATCGTTAGCATATCAATACAAGTAAGCAATTAATTTCTGCTTCATTAACAAAGAATTGATACTTAATAGTGGTTAAGACAGTTAATCTATAGTTTTTTAAGTAGTTGTTAACAATATGATGTAGCCTACATCCCCTAACATAATAGAATTGCCTATTTAACATGCGAGACTTACTGTATATCATCGAGTGTTTTCCTCGTGAGTACAGACAATGCATCTGTTATTAGTTAAATCTCTTCTATCAATTAAGTGATCGACATTTCTAACAATGACGTTTATTGTCTTTGTTTTTTTCTGATTGTTTGTACAAAAGATATTTGTTCTCAAATTAGAGAACAAGTGCTTTTTGTACAGAGTTCTATAGTTTTAATTCTCATCCAAAAAAAAAAAAAAAGGCAAAAGTGTGATTTCTTCATACCTTTTCGAATTTTTTTTTCATATTTTCAGTAGTCTATTGTTGTTATTTTATTACTTTTCCGGCTGTTATCTATACATAACAAGAGAAAGTTTGGAATCGTGTCGAATTTGATCCTCTGGGTTTTTTGCAAAGCTCCATGTTTCGAGACCTTCGAAGCCAAAAAAGGAAAAGCATTTCATGGATATGGTTATGTTTTGGGTGTGTGTTGGAATCTATTTCAGTTAATATCTCAGTATGGGGTAAAGAATATAGAACGAAATTTGGCTTAGTAGCTTGTGTTTAAGGAGCATTGATGCTATTAAATTTTAATGATTGAAGGTTGAGAGGGTGAAGAGATAGAGGATGGCTATATCATTAAGTTTGCCCCACGTGTCATATCTCGCGTGGGGCAAACTTAATGAAGACTATACCCGTTATTATTGATAGTATTTATGATTTTTTTAAAAAAATAAAACTCATTGCTACCCTGAAAATTAAGTATTTTCCATTCTATAATAATTAATAATATAAAAAAAAAATTTTATAACAAAATCTCAAAATAGATGGCACCACGCACAATTTTATTTATTATTATTAATAATATAAAAGTTATTTTTTAAATAAAATCTATTATAGCCAGGAAAGTTGCATAACTAGTTGCTGAAATTTTTTTTGTAAATATTGTATTTATAATAATGTTGTTATTATAACTGACAATACGTTGTTTTAACAAAAAATTATTATTAAATTATTTTTAAATTTTTTATTTAGGAAGAATACAAAATTACAAAATGGAGACGTTTCTCTACAACCTGAAGAAGAAAATATGCTATGAACAAATTACTTACTAGTGTAAATTATTAAATATAGAATAATAATTGTCTAATTCACAAGAAATTTTTCACTTATTTATGCAATAAAAAAATTAATTTGTAAGAATTTATTCCGTATTCGATGATCCTATACTTCACTAAATTACAAAGAATTGACATATTTAGATTTAATTATAATTAATAAACTTAAATATAACATAACATAACGCATCTCGAACAACTTTACCTTCGAACGTTCCAGAGTTCGAACGAAGCTTCTACGTTCGAATTGCGCGCGTAGTGAAAAAATGAACACGGTTCTTAAACGCCAGCTGTTGTATACGAAATATAATTTTTTTTTCGCTTTAATTTTAGTGTCTGGTTATATATTAAACCCATAACTTATTAACTATGGCGTCCAACTTTGCAGGAATGTAACCAGAAATTTCTGGGAGTATCTATCCCAGACATGTCAGGCCCCGTTCTTCACTACCCAGCCGCTCCTATCATGGGCCTGGCCTAATACATAATGGGCATGAAAGAAACCCACTTATTACCCTCTTTTTTCATGTCCATTTTCGTGTTTTTGACTTATGTCCGCAAGGGAATTATAGAAATGGTTTCTTCGGGTTACAAAAAAAATAACATAGTTTACACATATTTGTTTACATTAATTACGGTAAAGAATAATCAAATTTAACTTTCCTCGTTTTCAATCAAATGATACAAAAGTCCAGAAATAAATATGAAATTCATAAATTAATAAAACAGAAATGTTTCATTGTTAGGGGCATTGTTAGCTTCACGTCATTACGCTTCTATTGTTACAATACGAGGACACGTGACATTATTTAAAATTCATTTTTATATCTACATATATAGTTTTATAGAAAAATATTATAATTGCAATATCTCTTCTTTTTTATTTTCAATTATTTAAATATTTTTATTGAAAGATTATTATTATTTTAATGTAATTCGTCTTTCTATGCAAATTACTATGCTAATTCAGATTGTATTTGCATTTCTTATTGTAAATCTAAAATTAGAAATATGAAAAGATCCTACAAACCTGGAGCCTCAAATCTAAAAAATCCTATTGATATTTTTAGCATCCCTTACGAATTGGCAGTGACCAGTTTCATCAAACTATAGAGGTAACAAATTCAAATTCTACAAATGATTCAAAATCACACGAGTAAAATCCTGATTCCCTCGAATCATAATGAAGGTCCTATCACTCCTACGTCTACGCGTGATAGGAGAGTTAGGAATTATAATTTGAAGAATAGAGGCCTTTATAAGGGGTACTATAAGGGTAACGTGAGTGACAAAAACAGACCAAGTTTTAATGTTCTCTATTATTTCTATTCAACTGGTGACATAAAAACCAAAAGATAGCGACCATAACTGTTGTGTTTGCTGGCTGTTCCGGGTATTTTCACTAACAGGTCGAGCATATAATTAAAAAGACAGGAAGACAATATGTTCGAAGAATTCGATATAAACAGTTTGAGTGTGCAAATGATAGTGACAATTTTAATGAAGAGCTTATCTGTCATTTGTAAGCAAAATTAATAAAAAGCCAATTCTTTTAGACATATAGATATATTTTTGTAATGGCTTTCATGGTAACATATTTAACTAATTCGTTCTTTAAACTATAGTACGCGCTTTTTTCTTGATATATACTGTCTGAAAATGGGGTGCTTCTTACACGCCGGTAAATACGGTATTATTTTGTTAAAAATCGAAGTTACATACGCAATTTTACTTGCATTATTGTGCTATTTGTATTACCACTCACATAAATGAGTGTTTGAAATTAACAATCGCTACAACAGCTTATGTTAAGTAAATATCTAATTATAAATTATTTATATTAAATTATTGGGCTGCAATTTGAAATACAGTGGAACCTCGGTATACGACCTTAATCCGTTCCTGATGTTTGGACTTATACCGAATTGGACGTATTCTAAAGCAGACGTATACCGAGGTACCACTGTATGTGTAAACCTATAAATTCCTACTGTCGTTCGTTGTCTGTCTTTCCTTAATCTCGCGAACTTAATTAAATAAATGAAAATTGAGACCGTATACAGAAAGCTTAGCGGCCGAATGTCCCGATTAACTTTATACGAACTTCCGCTCTGGACCGGAAGACACACGATTGTAAAATTAAAATTTGATTAAAAATTGCTGCTCGGCGTTGTGACGGTGTCACGATAACATACAACAGATTTATTTGTTATCGAAACACAGCATTAACTTTACAAAAGGAAGATCAGTGTTGAAATCGTGCACAGAACACAGTTTATGTCTTCATATAATGATACTTCCTCTACTATAGCCAGTTGGCATCATTATTTTTCTTTAATAAATTTGAAAATTTGTCACTTTAATTCATCTGTCAGCACACTTAAAACGATGATTACTACTGTAAACAATTGCTTTCAATTTAATTTGCAGTGTGTAAGGAATAGGATGTCAAAGTTTATATCTTCTATAATCAATAACAGTTTTTAATAATGTTTTTCTTCGTCGTATCAGAGTGACTAATCAATAAATTGTATATAATATTCGCTTTAAACTATTGGCATTTAGAAGCCAATAATTTAAACTTACTTGAAACACGTTGCTAATTTTGAAATTTATTTATTAATTAACATTATATTTAAATCAATAATATACGATTAAACCTATGAACAACGGCCACTGATGAGAATCAATGGTCGTTGTTCAGAGGTTTAACTGTAGGGCGATTAGACGTGGTCATTTATTAGAGGTTCGATTTTATGTCATTGTTTTAAAATGCTCGTTAATTTAAAAAAATTAATTAGTTGTGTAAAATGCAAAAAGAACTATTGAAATAATTATTTTTTATAATTAAACTTTTATTTTTACAGTTAAAATAAAGCAAAATATATTAATTTATTCTACATATAAAACAGATATTCAATTGTTATTTGAATTTACGTCACAACGTTTTCTTTGACTCGTGCAGAAGATCCTAAAGAAGAAATTAAATAATAATAATAAATTGTAGAAATTTTTAAAAGTTTATGTAAATAAAATTGAACTCGCCATTTTTTCTCCTTGAAAGTATCCAGCTTCCTGATTTATACACAACTGTGCAGGCAGCTGAGAAGCATCCAACAAACATAAAAGTTTTCCTCTCTCCGTAATAATCGAACCCTATACCTCCTAAACAACTCCCCACTCCAACACCTAAAATTAAACTAAAATTACCCCTGCATACTTTAAATGACTTAAAACACTTTAATTTAATAAAATGTATGAACCGAATGGCAATTTTCAGTTTTTAAACGTGATTTTAGACTGTTACTAGTGAGTTATTACGTCAATTTAACGTCATTTCGTGTCAGTAGCGTAACTAGAACCTGAATTGGAACGTACAAATTTACATTCACCCCTTTTACTAATGTGGATGTAGCAACTAGCACTGTTGATAAACTCTTATACATGTGTATAAATGGTTTTATCACATTCAAATCTTTCTCCTGTTTCTTACTTCTTCATTTGTTTATTTACAAAGGTAAAGGGCTCTTCCTGATTACGCTACTGATTTTTAGAGGAGTGATATCAAATCACTCTATCCTAACACAAGAAGCCTTGTTGCACTACTGATTTAATTTTTTAAAGCATTTTTAAATTTGCCTTTCGGTTCATCATTTTCGATTGAATTTTACTTACCCAATCCATGAAAAGCTGAACCTACAACTGTCTGTAAAGTAGCTTCTGTGCCAACAGGGGCATTACGTTTCGCATATGATGTAGCAGTAGCATAAAACAGTCCAAAGGAGGGACCTTGACTTAATTCGATTACAATTACCCACCAAGGATTAAACAAAAACGATAAGGACAGAAACCAAATAGAAAATGCAACAAACGTTAAGCAGATGGAATTATCTTCGCCAATTCTTTTAATTATCCATCCAGAATAGAGCATACAAGGCAATTCTGCTAATAGGCACTGCGTTGTTATAGTTAATCCCATTAACAAATTATCTGCACCTAAACCCTTTAAAAACCAATTGGTATAATTCCACTGAATGGCCGATAGACAACCTACAAGAAACACAGCGAATACGAAGAAAACAATACTAGGATCTTTGAACAATACACCAACATTTTTAACAATATTATCCGAAGATGGGGTCTTTTGAAGTACTGTCTGCGTGACGGCTGCGAAATCACACGTCATTAAAGCAAGCATTAAGAAAAAACAGCACGAATAATCAATGTATTCACTGTTATAAACATTGAATAAATCGATTAGATAACCTGAAAGGACGGCACCTAACCCATAGCTTATGGTACCCCATATTCGCTGATTGCCATATTGATACAATTTTTCTTTTAATGATTGATAACAAGCAGCATCAGATAGGGAAATAAGTACATTAGTCATTATAAGGGAGAGGATCGTTAACAGAAGTAAAAGCCAAAACTGCTTTGACTTGTATATACTTTCCATTGATTGAACAGGACATGAACAAGTCATATTTGTTCTGAAAACGCAAGAACTGTTTAAATTTGGGGCGAAAGTATCATAATTTAGTTCCCCTGCACGTAAGGTTGTTGAAATATTAAGGCAATTATAAGGCTTTACCGTAATATTATAAGGTAAGGAACATTGACAACCCTTAAAGCATTTCAAATTAGAATGAAATGCAAGGTTGTTTGATAAGACATACCTTTCCTCTTCTGTACATAAGAATGTAAATTTTTGAATGCCCACGTCTCTAGAGGGAATATAATTAATAAGAAAATAACTAGGTGTTTGAATTAGAATTAATAATAATATAATAGATTTAAGTTTTTTAAGACGGTCAGACAACCAACCGAATATAGGACATACAAACATAGACGTGAAAGGTACAATTGTATAAATGAGACCTATCGCTGTTGCACTTATTCCTAGTTGTTTAGCCACCAATGGAAGATATGGAAGAATTGTAGAAATTGCTATTAAAAATTCGTAAAATAAATTAAGTAATTTGTTAATTTAGTAATTTACAAACAAATCTTACCTGCAAAAAACATGAAATAATGGATTTTCATTGGTAAAAGTTGTAAATTAACCTTACAATCCATACTGTTCGTGTGTCGAACGTTACTCAAGTGTTTGATAATTGATATAGATCTATACGTAATAAACTATTTTATATTGATATTTAGTAAACATTCATCTTATTAAAGGAGAAATTTCACAAAAACATCCTACGTATATGCTTAAATAATTGATATTAATACTTAAAATAACAATGCAAATCACCTTTGTAAAGTCGAATTGCCTCGATTAACGGAGAAGAATTTTGCTTCTTGGCCTTTAAACTTTTCAACAAACTACTTAAAATGGCCGTTATTTATCGTATGATAAGTATAGATTTTTTATATTGATAATATACTTTCCTCTTCCAAGTACGATTTAAAATATACGATTTTAAATATATTATTATATATATAAATTTAAACAACAAAAAACCGATGATTTTTAATTTAAAATCTTTTTTTTCACACACCTAGAAATAATATATTTAAATTCTACAACTATTAAAGTA
Source organism: Centruroides vittatus (assembly GCF_030686945.1). NCBI lineage: Eukaryota > Metazoa > Arthropoda > Arachnida > Scorpiones > Buthidae > Centruroides > Centruroides vittatus. Next base: position 143,811 of record NW_027122532.1, read on the forward strand.
GTAAATATTTAAAATTATTTATATAATAAGTACATTAAATCGTGTGTGTGATAAGTTACAAGTCATTTTGTAAACAGAAATAAATATTTTATGAAATTTATAATAATTTGATTATGTTTTTGTTCACAATGTTTAGTTAATTAAGATTATATACAAGTACAGATTTGTGTTCAATTAAGTTATATGATGACTTTTACTTTTCTTATACAAGTCCGAATGGATAAAATCACTGAACACTAGTCGCGGGTTCGCGCCTCTTCAAGGTACTGGCCACGTGAAGTTTACCGGGTTTTCTTCACGTTTCTAACATCTAAATAGGGACCAGTTCCACATAAATCCCTCTCGGAAGGCATCCTTCTTCAGCAGATCGCTCACGTGTCGCGTTGCGAAATACAAACAAATAAACCATTATACAATGAATTAAGTACAAGTAGTCCCCGAGTTATGTCTTAGATCGAACATAAAAATAATGACGTGCCGTTAAACATAAAATTGGCGCGGTGTGCGTATAAAACACAACATCATCGCTTATGCAACTGTACGTGTATTGTAACCAGTTACAATTGCTCATCCTTGAACTTACTAACAAAAATTGAAATATTTTATTTAAATACATTAATTATATTAATTTTATCAAAAGAAATAGATTTTAATTATTTTGATAAAATTATTTCCCTAGTTGTTATGTATAACAGAAGGAAGATATGGCGATCGCTCGAGAAATGACACCCAAGATTTTACGTTTTTGGACTCAGGGGACCTAGAAACGTCTAGAAACCCCTCCAAAAATCGGGGTTTTCCTGTATGTACAGATAAGTGGGAACACGATTTTGTTCACTCTGAAGCTTAATAACTCCTGTGCCTTTTGTCGAGATTTTCTGAAATTTTGCGGGGTTAGTGCTGTTAAATTTTGGTGGTTAAAGGTCGAGGGGGGTCACAATCGTATCTCGAGAGGGGTCGGATTTAATGAAGATTTTACTTGTTATTAGCATTTACAATTTTTTTGGAACTCATCTCCACCCTCAAAATTAACCGTTTTACCACCTTATAAAAATTAGTAATATAAAAAAGTTTTTATAGATAAAATACAGCAGGTTGCACCATATGCAATTTTAAATCTTTCCAGGAAAGGTACGCAACTCGTTGCTGGTTATTTTATAATTTATTGTGGGAGAAAAAGCTTTTTATGTATTTCGATCGAATTAGTTTTATTTATTTTGTTTAAAACAAAGTAATTTATTAAAAAATCCTCTCGTTATACTGCATTATGATATACACGGCATCCTAAATGTGTATAATTTCCTCCTATTTAACGTTGAAAACCATTTTTTAACGCGTATATTTAACTGACGATATTTACGAAAGACAGACAGTCAAACAGGTCTGCAAATTTAAAAACTGCAGCCCAAATATTAAAGAATAAATTATTAAAGCGTAATGATAAACTTACCTGCAACTAAAAGAAAATAATGTATATTTAATAGTAAAATTATCCTGTTGATAAGGCACTTTTTTGTTATTCGTTTCTATTTATATATTCTCCATATTGTTCATGACACCATTAAATTGATCCTCCCTGAAGGAAGTTCACCATAACTACTTAATTTTAATACTGTAATGTGGCAGCCTTAACACGAAAAAATGATTAAGATGAATACTACATGATGATTGCAGTTTTAATACTGAGTAAAACTTTGTTTTGTAACTTGCAATATGAATAAGTCTGGTTTGTTTTTTTCTTTGTTTTCCCTACAGCAAGATTTACGCTTATCACTAAACGAAGGTTTAATTAATGCAAAATAAAATATCCAGCAACATGTAAAATTTTAGTGGCACCGTCTGTTATGATATTTTATGTACAAACTTTTTATATTTTTAAGTAAAATTCGTATCTATATTTAAACATTTATATATATATATATATATGCATATCTTTTGTTTATGATTATAGTTTTTAATTTTACTTCCCTAGTTGTTATATATAACAGAGAGAAAGTATGGAGATTCGTCAAAAAATTAGGGGAATTGTTTATTAGGTTTATTAGGGGATTTGATGATATTAAATTTTATGGATTAAAGGTCGAAGAGTGGGGAGATAAAAGTGTCGTGAGTAAAATCGTCATAAAGTCCGACTATTAGGGTCGGAATTGATGACGATTTTACTTGTTATTAGCATTTATAATGTTTTATAAAACTCATCCCAACCTTCAAAATTAAGGTTTTTCTCATTTTATAACAATTAAAAATATAAAAAGTTCTTTTTAATAAAATGTCGTAACAGATGGCACCAAAGGCAGTTTTAAACGTCGCCGGGAAAGTTAAGTAACTCGTTGTTGGATATTTTATTTACCTTTAGTTGCTCCCATATTGCAAAATCTAGGGAATTCAAGTCGGGTGTATATGGGGACCATTTAATACTATCTTCTTTTTCGAAACGTCCAGAGCTATTAATCTAAAACCAAATACTTGCTTAAAGTCGCCAAACACATCTTAAGCGCATGTATCAAATTCTGAAACGCAACTTCTTTCTAACAACTATTCAAAAATTGTAGTGTTTTCTCGACAAAACATACATAAACTCCACCCGTATTCTAGTAAAATCTCTACAAATGCTTATTTTTATTGAAAAATACATCAAATCTCCTGTATAAATACGTTATAAAGAGTAATCAGTTAATGATTACTTTTAGAATTAAAAATTACACGTGGTAAATTGTCGTAATAAAGTGTTGAATATATTTTTAAAATATTATTTACAATATATTCGGATGCTTGCAGTGAAACAATTTATTTAATATACACGATGACGAAATATTTAATTATTTAATAATTTACTGGATCCTGGCTGAATCTGGTCAGATCCGTCTCTATTGTTTCCCAGTTGTCTTTGTCATATCTATTCCTTTGTTTCTTTCTTCTTCTATTCAATTGTAAAAAAATTAATAAAATTAATTTATTAAATCAAATAAATAATTAAAAGTAGATTTAAAACATAACAGTTTAATTAATAATATTAAAAAATAGGTTACATTCGTGTGTAAGTGCATGCATATGTACATGTGCAGGTAGGTACAGTACTGTACTGTGTGTAGATGTGTTAAATACCTGTCTCAAATATAATTCAAACACTACTACATTTACATATAAAAGAAATCCTTGGCCGTATTTCTTAATAATTAATTACATTTTTTCGAGCCCACATATGTTTGACAAGGCCCTACGATTGGGGCAGCCGAAGGGATAACCCTATTGTAAAAGTTTAGCACCTGAAAGACAAAGCCCGATGTACAGTATCTGTCTTTAGGGTACTAAATTGTGTGGCTAACCCGGAATCGATTCCAGCTCTCTCAGAGCAGTAGACCTTAATCACCTCGGCCATACGTCCGCAGATTTTCTTTCATTTTGGTCTATCTGAGGTTCCGTTTTTTTATCTGTGGAGAAATTAATAATCATATCCATATAAAGAAGCCGGACAGAGAGCAAGGCAATTTTTCTCAGATATTGAGCTCACTAGGATTTCAAAATTTAGCTTATTGTGCAAAAAACACATGAAAACGATTGAAAATTTTCATTTATGACCGGTCAGGATACTTTTCTGCCTCCCCTACATTCTAGTAATAAATACTAATTACTTATTAAAAAAGCGCTATTAAGTTTTAATTTTTCATGAAAAGTAATTGATCTGTAACGTATCTCAAGTGTCTTTCTCTGAGGATTGATACGTTAAGCCATAAGGAATAAAATTAAGTAACGAATTAGATATGCAAGCAAAAGAAATATACGAAAATTTACCGTTAAGTACGGTATTCTCTCCTGATATAAACAGTGTAATGCATTTATATACTACAGCTGTAATTAAAGTGAAATATCCAACGAAACGGTACGTCATGCGACCACCGAAATTATCGAAACCGAATCCTCCTAGTAAACTTCCGGTACCTATACCTGAAATTATACAATATTTAAACACTTCGTTATATACATTCAGTACAAACCAGTTTGTAATTGAGAAAAATTATTCCTCCAATATTACTCTTTGATTTATTCTTAAGAAAATAAGATATTTTACCTAAACCATGAAATGCTGCTCCTAGAATCGTTTGCATAGTTGCTTCAGTTCCTGGAGGAGCCAACAGTTTACCATAAGAAGTCATGACTACTTGAAAAAGACCATATGCAGGACCTTGAAGTAAATTAGCTATTAAAATCCACCAAGGATTGTACATGAACGAAGCAGTGAGACACCATATAGAATTTGACGCAAAAGCCATTGAGACACTGTTATCTCTTCCAATTTTTTTGATAATCCAACCGGAGACGAACATAAAAGGAACTTCAGCACAGAAAATGTTAACGGCAGAAGTTACTCCCATGAATATTTTATTGCCACCGAGTTGTTCAAAATACCAAAAAGCGTAATTCCACATTAAACCATCGACTGCCCCTACAAGAAATACTGCAGTTATGAATATAAAAGGATGAAGCGTTACGAATATCTTTCTAACATCTTTGAATATGTTTATTGAAGTTTTCTCCTTCCTCATATCTGCGAAATGCAGAATGATAATGTTTATAAAGTTTAAAGGTAGCATGACATAGAAACAAATAGAAAAATCGGTTTTGCCTTCGTTTCCTTCATTTACTAATTCAACCACATATCCAGTAACTAATTGTATAATTCCCCACCCAATAGAAAGCCACACTCTTTGTTTACCAAATTGATTAACTCTTCCTTCTAGAGATTCGTGGCAAGCAGTATCAGATATTGCTATGACTGCATCAGTGATGATAACAGGAATAGCTGTCAAGATAACGAATAGCCAATACTGATAATGGACAAATGAATTGTCATTTTCGTCTCCATCCACAAAACATTTAAGCTGGCATTCTCCATTAAACTGAGAACAGATTGATGATGTAAAATTATCGACTGGTAAGTTTTGGTCATTACTTAAAGCTAAATATCTGGTAAAATTGAAAGAATTTCGTGAAAATATGTCACTATTGTTCCACGAGGAACATGTTGCATGACATTGCAATGTGCTATTATGTGGATTTGTTGATGAAATATTTGAATTTTTCGTAAAGTTTTTCATAATATTTCCATCGTCGCAACGAAATTTTATATCTGAGAAAATGATTTTCTGCTTTTCAATACGAGGAATAAAATTGGCTGAAAAATAGAAAATTGATTGAATGGCAATGAAAACCATGAGAATAAATTTAATTTTCTTGAATTTATCAGTGAGGAAACCGAAAAGTGGATTAAGTACAACAGTGAAAAATGGAACTACGGTAAAAGTTAATCCTAATCCTGTAGCACTAATTCCAATATTCTTTGCTATTAATGGGAAGAAAGGTAAAACTGCACCAGTACCTGTAAAAAATTTAAAAAAAAAGGTATAAAACGCATGTATAAACCTGTGTAGAAATCAGTTAAGATATTTTTTAAAATTTAAATTACCTAATGCATAGAAGACATAATGGAATTTCATTGGTAACATTTTTCTGTTGATAGAACAATTGAAAGATCTTGCCATATTGAAGGATTTTCAAAAGCTCAGGTAACGAGAACGTCTTACTAATGAATTCTTTCTGATAATACTCGTATATTCAAAATTGCTTCATTAAAATTGAAAAGTGATAATTAAATTATAAGTACAGTACATTTATAATACACACAGTAATATAAATTATATGATTTAATTGAGTGAACTAACTTATAATAAATATTTAAAATGTGAAAGGTGACACTTTTAATAATACTAATTTATTCCTATATTATTTCGTCAGATAACGGGCCACGAACAGATGATTTTAAAACTGAAATTCGTGAAACAAAGCTATTCTGTCAAACTGGCATATAGGTATGGTTTGATAAGGAACTGCCTTTAACCATTAAAATGTTAAACGATTTATTAATACATTTAACATTTAAAGAAATGACTAAAAGTCAGTTCACACTATTCGTATATTTGCAGCACAGAAATGCCATGGCAGCAAATCCGATTAGAAAACGTACGTCATATGCACATTAAGGGAAAAACAGCTCCAAATTTTGACTTAGCAACCTCATACTGGGAGTACATCAAATTTGGGTGAGCCTAATCGATGCCCACTACAGAGGCATTGAACATCTATTTTTTCATTACCATACCCCTTTAAACGCCTTTGATTAATTTAACTGTCTGTCCACAAAAAATCAGTTCAATTTTCATCCACTTCCCAATTTCCGATCTAGTCGAAACTTTGCATAATACGTTGTCTCGTCGACAATACATTTTTTTAGAGTTTTCAAACAATTTTAGCATTTAGCAAAAAGAAATTAGCAAAAAATTAAAATGTGTAAACATAAAAATATAATAACAGATGGCGACACACGTAGGGCAGACCATCTCTCATTTTTTTCGTACTGTATGGATGTTAGTGCGTGTGTGTGGGACACGATTTTGTTCACTCTGTTTGAAGAATAATAGCTCCTGTGTTTTTTGTGGAAAATTTCTGAAGTTTTGCACGGAGGTTTGCATATTAGGGGGATTGATGATGTTAAATTTTGGTAGTTAAAGGTAAACTGGGTGCGGAGATAAAAATGGTCGAGTGTCGTATCTCGAATAAGGTCGAATGAAACTTAATGACAATTTTACTGGTTATTAGCATTTCCAGCTTTTTATAAAACTCATCTCTACCCTCAAAATTAAGCTTTTTCTATTTTATAATAGTTAAAAACATAAAAAATTTTTTAAAATAAAATATCATAACAGCGCCACTAAATGTTGCCGGGAAAGTTAAGCAACTTGTTGGTGGATTTTTTTAGTATCTTTATAATTAAATTAATAAAATTGTATTAAAGAAAAATAACACATATTTTATACTTACTAAGATAATACTCGTGCTTCGTGGTGAAGTTCTAGAAAGAACAGAGATGTTTAGTTAATTTTTTCAAGTTTTAAACAGTTTAATAAATATTTAACTTGAAGATTCTGCTTAGATAATAATTAACCTATTAAAACAATGTTTGTATTTGACTGAAGGTTATGCGGTTTAAAATGTAAAGAAGTAATTTTTGTTTTCATTTAAAATGTATGGATTAGGATTAGTATTATTTAAATAGCGTGTGAATGTCCTTTAGTCATCAGTCTAATACTCTGGAAATCCTCAAAATTTTGAGAATGATTTGTTCTGGATATGTCAGGATCCATCTCTCACCACTCAGCCTGAAAAAATCCATAATGGACATCAAAAAGTATTCATTTGATATCCTTTTATTAATTCCAGTAACCAGGAGGATTCTCGTCCACGTTGGACATAAAAGGATTTTCCATGAGACATGGGCTTTATATCAGTATTAGTCACGCGAAGAAAACCCTGAAAGCTCTATAGAGCTGCCCACTGGTCTGATGCGAACCTGCAACTAATTAGTAGTATTCAGCAGTTTTATTGACTGGTGGACGAATGTAAAATGATAGCAGATAGAATGCTAAATATTCAAGTGTGATAAACGAAATAGTTTGTTGTGTGTTATTTTACACACGATAAACCATTCAAATGGAGGTGTAATTTCCGCCATTTTATTAGCCTGTTGTTTCAGGGGCCAACAAAAATAGTGTTGTTTTTCTATTTTAACTATTATCGTTTTGCAAGCACTAGAAGCCCTGTTTTCTTCATACTAATCGCGAATTCGCCCAGGTTCACCATAGGGAAGGCTCGATGTTCAGAGACTGAGCCTGACATATCCGAGGCATATACCATGAAACCCTGCTTTACACTACGTTTGCTTAAATAAACTCATCGATAAAAAGTTATGCTACTAACATTAAAAATGGTGAAACCATATAATAAATATGGCAAATATGAGTGATTCCAACCTTAATATTTTTGATAAATTAGTTCTACATATTAAATTAAATTTAAATTTACTTACGTCTCAGTTAATTAATTCATTTATAAATGATAAAAATACATCTTTTTTACCACATATATTTTTCTCCCTGCAAGATACTAAATTGATTACTTAACATTAAATTGCTATCTTTAACTCTTCTCGTCTCTACAAGTTTTTTCATTTTATACGTCATACGTGTCTGTTTAACCTTGTATTTAACTGTTTTCTAGAGTATATGTTATTATATGACAGTTACTTTTTTACGCTTGCTGTCATTACTTTCATTCAATTTTCTTTACACTCTGCACTTTCTATACGTGAATTTTAAGTGTTAATCATAAACACCTACACGCAAGTTACGTAACAATTTCTAACATTAATCAATTAAAATATAATTATTTTAAATATACGATGAAGTAATTCTAATGTATCTTTCCTTCAGACATGATCAACTTTTGTAGGCCTTCATAAAATTGATCAATAGTACGGAAGCTAATGAGATTCCTTTCATTGCATGTCTGATCAGCTTCTGAAGAACCTGCAGGTTCTTCATTGCAAACACAAAATTATCTTCAATTGAGCCATATTGCAACACCTACGGGCTGTAAATCGGGGTATTTGGGAACCATTCGATGTAGCTTCCATCCTTTATATAACTCCATCAAATTATATGCTTTCCATCTCAAATTAGTAGTGGCTCGCCCCTGTACATCATACTTTTCCTTTAACAACCTTTCGAAAAGTTTTGAATTGAAATAAAGAAATATATAGTTAATCGGGGCTTTCTGCCTCTTCTATTTCCATATCTCATCTCGGATTCCATCTATCTAACTCCTTTCTTGAGATTAAAGAAGGACAGACAGGCAGACGGATGATGGTAATGTACAATTTATAAGTCTACAATTTTTTTTTCAAATTGTAGTCTAAAAAATACGCGTGATTAATTATCGTAAAATTTTTTTATTTATTTTTTAATAATTTTTACAATAAATGGAACTCCACCAAGTGTTGAATTATTTAATAATTTCTTGGATCCTGGCTGAATCTGGTCAGATCCGTCTCTATTGTTTCCCAGTTGTCTTTGTCATATCTATTCCTCTGTTTCTTTCTTCTATGCATTTATAAAGAAATTAATAAAATTAGTTTAATCAAATAAATTAAATTAAAATATTAATTAAAATTAGATTTAAAATATATTTAAAATATTTTACTTTAATTATATTGAGCTGCATTCATGTGTAAATACATGAATGTATGTACTGTACTTGGATAGATGTGTGGAGTAAAAGTATAATTGGAACAGTTTATATTTACATGTGAGAGAAATCCAAAGCGTTATTCCTTAATAAATAAATACGTTAAATTTCGATATAGCGCTCTCGTAAATAACGTCACCATCAAAAAGAACCGATCTTTCACGTAAATATTAAATAAAGAACCTTTCAATATTTGTCATTTACTAAATTATCATTACTCTGCATAATGTTTATTGATACAGCTACTTCAGTTTAACGTCACACTCGATTTAGTGCCAATTTCAAAAGGAAAAGAACGTTGGAGATAAATCAAAGTTTATATTTAGTGATTTTGTTATAATCTATAATTCTACGTCTTATTATGGTTAATGTAACAGTGATACATTCTCAAAAAACGAATTTCATGTATATTAATTAAGTGTACAGTTTTTAAATTTTTATGTTTAATAAATAAATTATTGTATGTAATCTGGGAAACAAGACTTACAATAAAAATGTGATATTTAAATTATAAACACTGCCAGTTAGTAGCAGCTTTAAGGAGTGTTTTTGAGCCTTTTTGTCTTGTAGGCACTAAAAAGGCCTTTTCTTCAGACCCATATGGTTTCGGCTATACCCGAAATAATAGTGACCGAAAGAGTGTTGGACGGGCAAGATATCACGGATAGATTGCCCATGAAGAATTTCTAGGTGATCCCGCCAAAAGAAGATTAAAATTTTCCATTTGGGACCTGTCAGAATCCACTATTGTCCTTTACAGTCTAATAATAAATATTAATTACTTATTAACCTATTGGATTACTTTGAATGTGTTCAAAGTGATTCTAGTTAGTTACTTTTCACAAAAAAATGAAATTTTTCATAAAAATTAATTGATTTGTGACACGTTTCAAGTGCCTCTCTGTGTAGATTGTTCTGTTCAGCCATAAAATATAATATTATGTAACAAATTAGATGTAATCGTGGTTTAAATATGTAACTAAAATAATGAAATACAGTGGTTCGTCATACTTCAAATGACTCTAGCTTTGAACGATTTAGGTACGAAGGCTAAATTTGAGAATTATTCGACCCCTCATGTTTTTGGTGAATTTTTAGTGTTTGGTTATATATATAATTTAAGAAATAAAAACACTCCTTTCCTTCTTTACAATAGGAGTTTTTCCACTTCTTTAATAAGAATAAAATGAGAAGCAATTGGCTAAACATATCATCATAACAAACCGAGAGAATTATTTGTGAGAAAGTTAAATACACTACATAGAGACGTTAACAAACGGGAGATACCATATCACTCCTCACTAATATGCAGTAAATATAAATGCAATTTTCATTTTATTATACAGTATACATATTTTATTTATAGTTTGGTAGCATTTAATTTTGTGTTATTTTTACCTGAAATTATATGTATTTACTGTACAATTTTATCGAATTGCGTATTGTTTACTACCTGGGAACGGGATATACCATTTTCCATTATTTCTAATGGGAAAAATTGATTCCAATTAAGAAAAATTCAGAGTACAAATGGCCTATTGGAAAGCATTAAATTCGAAGTACGAAGTATCACTGTGTGTAGAAATTTACCTTTAATTACAGTATTTTCTCCTGCTATAAACAGTGTAATGCATTTATATACTACAGCTGTAATTAAAGTGAAATATCCAACGAAACGGTACGTCATGCGACCACCGAAATTATCAAAACCGAATCCTCCCAGTAAACTTCCGGTACCAATACCTGAAATTATACAATATTTAAACTCTTCATTATATACATTCAGTATCAACCAGTTTTTAATTTAAAAAATAATTTTTTCTTTGCTTTTACCTAAACCATGAAACGTTGCTCCTAGAATCGTTTGCATAGTTGCTTCGGTTCCCGGTGGAGCCACGAGCTTTCCATAAGAAGACATGACTGCTTGAAAAAGACCATATGCAGGACCTTGAAGTAAATTAGCTATTAAAATCCACCATGGATTGTACATGCACGAAGCAGTGAAAAACCATACAGAACTTGATACAAAAGCCATTGAGATACTGTTATCTCTTCCAATTCTTTTGATAATCCAACCGGAGACGAACATAAAAGGAACATCGGCAAACATAACATTAACGGCTGAGGTTATTCCCATGAATATTTTGTTAGCACCGAGTTGTTCGAAATACCAAAAAGCATAATTCCACAACATACCATTGATTGCCCCTATAAGAAATACTGCAATTATGAAGATAAAAGGATGAAGCTTTACAAATATCTTTCTAACATCGTCGAATATGTTCTTTGAAGTTTTCTCCTTTTTTATATCCGTAAAACTTACAATGATAATGTCGATAAATTTCAAAGGTAGCATGACATAGAAACAAATAGAAAAATCGGTTTTGCCTTCGTTTCCTTCATTTGCTAATTCAACCACATATCCAGTAGCTAATTGTACAATTCCCCACCCAATAGAATACCACACTCTTTGCTTACCAAATTGATTAACTCTTCCTTCTAGAGATTCGTAGCAAGCAGTATCAGATATTGCTATGATTGCATTAGTAATTACAACAGGAACAGCTGTTATGATAACAAATAACCAATACTGATAATGGACAAATGTATTGTCATCGTCTCCATCCACAAAGCATTTAAGTTGGCATTCTTCATCAAACTGAGAACAAATTGAAGATGTAAAATTATCGACTGGTAAGTTTTGGTCATTACTTAAAGCTAAATCTCTGGTAAAATCGAAAGAATTTCGTGAAAATATGTCACTATTGTTCCACGAGGAACATGTTGCATGACATTGCAATGTGCTATTATGTGGATTTGTTGATGAAATATTTGAATTTTTCGTAAAGTTTTTCATAATATTTCCATCGTCGCAACGAAATTTTATATCTGAGAAAATGATTTTCTGCTTTTCAATACGAGGAATAAAATTAATTGAGAAATAGAAAACTGATTGAATGGCAATGAAAACCATGAGAATAAATTTAATTTTCTTGAATTTATCAGTGAGGAAACCGAAAAGTGGATTAACTATAATAGTGAAAAATGGAACTACAGCAAATGTTAATCCTAATCCTGAAGCACTAATTCCAATACTCTTTGCTATTAATGGGAAGAATGGCAAAACTGCACCAGTACCTGTAAAAAATAAAAAATAAAGAAAAATATAATAAAGATGAAAAAACGCCAAGTGTTTAAATTTGTCATACTTAATAGTGTTTGTTCAAAATAAATAAATAAATAAATATGTAATACTCGTGTATAAACCTATGTTGAAGATTAATTTTTATTAATTAAATATCAATGAACCTCGTTGGCTTTACCGTTATAAGTACAGACTCATCACACACTTTTTCTATTTTAATTCAATTAACGCAAGATATCCCGAATTTAATTTCGGCCTGTTCATCGGCCATCTTTAGCCGGGTTACATGTATGTATATATATGTCGTATTATTTTGCAGTCGTAGTCGTGGGGTCGAGTGTAGGGTTAGCAAGACAAAAGAAAATTGGAGACCATAAAAACACGTCCGTTCACTTTCAGGTCCTCACTCGAACTCTCCTTTATTCTTTATTGGTGTTGTTAACCTCATTCCAAAAGGGGCGAGATTAACAAAGTAAATTACAGAAAAATATACAAAAATATATACAAAATTTAAAATATGTTAAATGCCCCCCTCCTGAAAAGGCGACATCATGGAGCCTCAGGGAGGTTGGGCTGGGTGTTATACAATTTATCGGCTTGAACTCTAAAGTTGGTTGGATTATAATACGGTATAATTTTATCTACATTTACAATATCAGTTAATTTATTTAATGATTGAACAGGTCTGTCTATTTCTACGTTACAAGGAGATACTATCTTTAATATGGTGAAAGGTCCATGATACTTTGGAGCAAGTTTTCCTTGGTCGGGATGGAAAAAGGTTTGTAGTAGTATTTGGTCTCCTACTTTGAAGTTTGGAGTTTGGTGTTGACTATTATATTTATCTCTGCTTCTTTCATGAGCTATTTCGGTTCTTTCGGTGGCAATCTTACGTGCTTCACTGAGAGGGGGATAATTCAAGTTGTCAGGTGAATCGGGGATTTCTCCGTACATTAAAAACATTGGAGGGAATCCTGTTATAGTATGAGGCGTTTGATTGTATTCTTTCACAACGTCACGTAACATTTGAGTCCAGGATCGTTTTGGATTCTCTGAATATTTTATTCTTAGTCTAGAGACAAGTGTGGCGTTTAGTCTCTCAACTATCCCGTTGTGCTGAGGTCGCTGAGTACTTGTTAGATGTTGTTTGATTCCATTCTTTTCTAAATATCTTCTGAATCTAGAGGAGGTAAATGAAGGTGCTCTATCTGTTAGTAGACGTTTCGGGCTGCCTGTCTGTAATATTTTGCCTAGACAATCTATGTAGGCGTTTATAGAAGTAGATTTGGATGGAAAACACCAAGCAAACCTAGAAAAGTGATCGATGGCAACATGAAGGTAGCCTTTAGTAGATCCGTATCTTTGCATTCCAGAGACAGTGTCCATAGATAACATGTCAAATGGAGCTTTTGATGAAGGTAAATCACCTAACAAGCCAAACCTTTTATGGTTGTATGTCTTTGCTTTCTGACAAGCATCACAATGTTTAACAAACTCTACAACATCGTTGATGACATTCGGCCAATAGTAACGTGGACTAATTAGTTTCAGCATCTGTGTTATACCTGGGTGACCATAGTGTGCATGTGCCCTGGATAGCACCTTGTATTGAAGCGATGGAGGTATGACTTTCTTTGTAAATCCCTTCTTTCTGATACAGATTACATCTTCACGATCTCGGAAGAATTTGGGTGAGGTGAGTAATGAGGTATCCTGGTTGGAAAGGACTTCCTCAGTGGTAACAAAATGGCTCACGGGGGCTCTGGATAAATAATCAGCTTCTACATTCTGGCTTCCCTTCTGATGTTTAATATCATACTGATACATGCTTAGTTTCAAAGACCATCTAAATAACCTTCCAGATGGGTTTTTTATACCTTTCAGCCACTGTAAAGCCTGATGATCAGTGTGTATGGTGAAATAGATATCATGAAGATAAAAGTGAAACTTTTCAATAGATGCTACAATTGCAAGGCATTCTCTCTCACTAATGGTGTAGCTTTTTTCATATTCACGTAAGGACCTGGAGAAATAGGCAATAGGAAGTAATCCTTTAACAGGGTGTTCCTGTTTCAAGATACTCCCTATACCATCTCCGCTAGCATCTGTATAAAGATGTGTAGGAAGCAAAGGGTTATACATGTTTAAGATGGGTCTGGAGATAAGTGCTCTTTTTAATTTCTCAAAAGATTCTTGACATTTAGTCGTCCAAACCCAGTTTTGATTTTTCTTTAGGAGCTTATTTAGAGGAGCTCTTAAATTTGCATAATTTGGAATAAATCGATGGTAATGGTTTATGGACCCTAAAAAGCCCTGTAATTGTTTGATATTGGTTGGACATTTTAACTTTTGTATTGTTTCTATATTTGGTAATGAGGGGGAGTAACTTTCTGGTTTGATGTTGAACCCAAGATAATTAATTTCAGATCTAACAAACTGACATTTTTTAAGATTTAAGTAGAGACCCTCCCTTGAACATAATTCAAATACTTGTGTTAAATGTTTTAGGTGTTCGTCCACGTTCTGACTAAAAATTAACAAGTCATCAAAATAATTGATGAGAAAAGGAAATCTATATTTATTTAGGATATTTTTTAGAACTAGCTGAAAAATCTGGGGTGAAGTCTTTAGGCCAAATGGTAAACGATTCCACTGGAAATGACCAGAATTCGTTACAAAGGCAGTTAGTTCTTTGTCTTCAGAATGGAGAGGAACCTGCCAATAGGCTGACAGAATATCTACCGTAGAAAATATTTTCGCACCTATAAGTCTATCCAGTAGCTCATCTATTCTGGGAATAGGTTCATTGTTAACTTTAATCCTCTCGTTTAATTTCCTATAGTCCATACATAATCTAGTTTTTCCCTCATCTCTTTTCTTGGCTAATGTGACTGGGGCAGCGTAAGGGGACGACGATGGTTCAATCAATCCCGACTTTAGCAATAGTTCCACCTGTCTATCAATCTCTTCCCTATCACGGTAAGATGCTCTGTAAGGTTTTAAAGTTATGGGTCTTTCGTCTTTAAGTAATATTCTAGGGGAAGCTATTTTTAGGGCTGGCACTGAAAACTTCTCAGCAGAAAAAACTTCCCGAAATCCTAAAACAATGCTCTTTAGCTTCTGCTTCTGATCATCCTTCAGATTAGGGTTAACAACATCCCTAATGTTAAAAATATTTAACAGAGATTCCTTTAAGGAAGTAGAACTATTCCTACCCCTACAAGTTCCTGCTGCATTTTGAGCCAAAGGAGGTGGGAAGACAAGGTTAGGAGCCTGAGGGGTCTCCTTCTGATCTATCTTATATAAGCTATTACTATTTTTACTTATTCTATTACAAAAATGATTAATGTCTCTACTATAGTAACTATTTGTGGAACTAGAGTGATTTGAACGTACTTCAAAAGTATTAGGATCTAATGCTAGGATAGTCTGATTTTGGGAGATCTGATTAAGACTAGAATCTATGACAAGACTAAATTTTCTAATGTCTGGATAAGATAAAATTAAATAAGGGAAATACCTGGATACTACATGTAAAGTAATGTTTTTTGTCAGGTTTCCAATCTTAAGAGGGATTGATACATTAGCCATGCTTGTGGTAGATCCTGCAGCTGTAGTGATAATCTTCACATCCGATTGGTATTGAAAGTATTTGGATAAAGTATCTAATAGTTTTTGGGATATAAGGCTGATGGAACTTCCTGTATCGATGAGCGCAGGCATCGTCTTGTTCTCCATTGAAACAGTTAGTAGTAGTCAAGATGGTGAAGTTGGTTCTGCCTCATTTGCTTCAGATACCTTGTGGACGTCTCTGTGAATAGGAGCTGAATATCTTTGGGGACAGTCTCTTCTCCAGTGCTGTGCTGGTAATCCCTGCTGATAGCAAAAACGGCAAGGGGATGGCGGTCTGCTCATGTGATGTACCAAATTTCTGTACTGGGGTTGACCCCGTGGTGGAATCCAAGATGGCGTCGTTTTCTTTGTGTGCGGCCATGACAGTATCTGGTTTTTGGCAAAGTGTTGGGATCCTGTGTAATTTTCTCGATTCGGTTTAGTTGCCGGATGATTTTCTTTCTGGGTCTTCGGCGGATGATCTGCTTCTTCTTGAATTTTTATTAATTTAGTAGCCTTCTGAAGCCATTCGACAGCGGTGGCTGGCGGTGCGGCTATCATATATTTTCTAATTTCCGCATTTATGCCGGCATTGAGACCTGTAATGGTCTGTTGCATGTTTAACTTAGCTTTTTCCGCCAAGGAGGTTTTGTCCCTATAGTAAGTTAAGACGTCTTCATCTCGCTGGTGTTGTCGATTTACAAAATCGGTGAAGTAATCTTCTTCTTCCTGTGGAAAGTACTCGAGTAATTTTTGTTTAATTTTGTTCCAATCCGTTTCCTCCACTAAATTTTCACAAAAATAGTCGAAAGCTTCATGCTGTAAATACTCTGGTATGTAAAAGTGGAGCTCTTGTTCGTCAATCCTTTGTCTCGCCGCTTGCTTCTCAAACAGTCTCATCCACGAAGTTAGACTTAGCTTTCCACGTGGGTTAAACGGAATAAGATTTAGTTTAGGAGGAGAGGTAGAACTACCTGTTTCTGGGATGGATTTGTCTCTAGATTTACTCATTGCTGGATAAGGTAATCCTGTCGACTCTTATAAATTGTCGTATTATTTTGCAGTCGTAGTCGTGGGGTCGAGTGTAGGGTTAGCAAGACAAAAGAAAATTGGAGACCATAAAAACACGTCCGTTCACTTTCAGGTCCTCACTCGAACTCTCCTTTATTCTTTATTGGTGTTGTTAACCTCATTCCAAAAGGGGCGAGATTAACAAAGTAAATTACAGAAAAATATACAAAAATATATACAAAATTTAAAATATGTTATATATATATATATATATACATTCGAAATTACGGCATTATAATTAATAAACAATCCGTCTTTTCTTAATCTCGAGAACGTAGTTAGATGAACGGCGCGACTCTATTGTTAAAGGAAAAGTATGATATACAAGGGCCAGCCACTACTAATTTGAAGTGGCGAGTGCATATTTTAAATTAAATAAATTAAAAATTGCATCTTGGAATTGTGATGATATCACAATAAATAAATAAATTTAATTCTATTATTACTTTTTTAATTTACATTTTAAAGGTGTATTGTTGATTTATAATTTATTGTTACTGGTATTTGGCAAGGTTTAACATGTTTTTTTTTAAATAAATTTTTTAACTTCTCTTTCTATTGTCATATCTAAGTAATTAATCTTTTGTTATACAGTATAATGCCGTAATTTCGAATTTATATATGTGTAACCTGGCTGAAGAGGGGTGTTGGATACATCGAAGTGCATTCCGGGATATCTTGGGTTAATTGAATAGAAATCGAAAAGGTGTGCGATGATCTGTACTTATAACGGTAAAGCCAACGAAGTTCATAGTTATTTATTACTATTCAATTGATTAATTTTTATTTAAATTACCTAATGAATAAAAGAGATAATGGAGTTTCATTGGTAGCATTTTCTTGTTGATGGAACAGTTAAAAGATGTTATCATTTTGAATAATTTTCAAAAACTCAGATGATCAGATCTTCTTACTAATAAATTATTTCTGATGATATGTTCGGAATTTCTATATTAAGAGAGACAAAAGGATAAACATAGTTAACTGTTACTAGAATAAATACATTGAAGAATAATTAAGAATATATTTTCTTAATGAAAAAATTAACGCAATGGAAAAAATGGGAAGTTTTCTCCATAACATTACGTCAATTCAATGACGAAAGGTTACCAAAAGTTTTGTTGAAATTTATATTAGAAGTGCTGCGACGGAATAACGCAATGCAACACCAATTAATCTGTCAAGGAGGAATGATTCTCGGAAGGGCTTTCAATGGGTAACGTCCCTATTTAAGTATTATATACGTAAATAGCACTCAAAATACTCCATCAGGCAACCAGTTAGTCAGTGACAATGCGGGACCAACTGCCACTGTCAGTGGTTCAGAAGGAATAGGAATATACCAATCGCAAGATTATAAGAAAATCAATCTTAATAAAAGGATTGAAGCGATTAGAAGATAACAATATTAATACAGCTCCCCTACAAATAAGATAATAAATAGTATATTTTTAATTATCTACATTACAAAATTGGAACATTGAAGTTACTTTTCATCACAAAGAGGGTTCTTTTCAACGAGTCCATTATTGGTTCGACCAAGCTTACAATAGGGCGGCCGGGTGGTGAGGGACAGGGCTCAACATATTAGGAAGGACCATCCCCGAAAAATTCCTGGAGTTTTTTACACGTTCTCTAGAGTTGTAGGCTGCCACCTTTATCGGTCGGCAATCCGGCCACCAGTAATCACTATATTAACACGGTTAATGTTGTAGCCCACAATGAAATACAATACATAAATAAACGAAATTTGACATGTCGGGCTTGGTCCTTGCCACGCTCCTAGAGTGTGGAGACGGTCGAATCCTTGACGGCTATATTGAAAGGCCTTCCTAGTGCCCACAGGACGAACCGAATGGCCAAGTTAATATAAGCATCGGTCTGCAGTTCTGGAGAACACAAACTCGGGACAGGTGAGACACCTTAAAAAGTTTTCGAAGCTTATCTGATCCTGGATGTGGCCACCAGTGTCAGAGTGGATAAAACTACAGAATACTGCTACAGTAGTTGGTAGTGGTTTACACCTCTCCAACGAGAGAGTTTTCTTCACGTTTATAACACCAAAATAGAGGTCGGATTCCCATAAAAACATCCCGGGAGGCAACACCCTCGACCATGTGTCCCGTTATCTTAACCGAATAAACCAAACCGAGTTCATTGTGGCCAAAATAATAGGTATGATTAAAAAGACCTTAGTGCTCAAACGATGTAAAGAGTTTTTAATCTACAGTTCGAGGATGACATCATAATTCGTAATGCTCTTGAAAAATTATAGGGGCGATGCTGCAGATTTTCTCAATTTATCAAGAGCTGAGAGAGTCCTCCTTCATCTCTTACAGTCTGTAGTATACAGTACAGTCGGTAACGTAACCACATAGTATATATTACAAACTACATAACTTAATTAACGATAGGTTTCAGCCCTTTACAGGTTTTACAATGTGCTGAAACTTTAAATTAATTAGCCAACAAATCGTCATCTTAAGGCAACATAGAAAAGTATTCAACAAAATAATAATAATAATTCTTACCAGCGTCTTGTTTGTCCTCTATACTTTGATTGCTATATTTTGCTGTTTCACTGAAGATAGTTCGTCCTGTATGTATACTTACACTATTTTGTTGAAGAATTTCGCTTTATATCTCTCAAAATAAAATATTCAAATGTATCCAAGTGTTTTTTTTTAAAGCAGTAGACTTGATCTTCACAGAAATTTTCGCTTCCAATTGTCAATTGCGTAGTGAAATAATGTAGAATTCTTTCCCGATTATATATTTTTCTAATAATTTTCATATATACGTATATTTTAAGTACTGTACATAAATTACAAATATATAAATAAGATTTAAACATAAATTTCAAATACACAATACAATAATAATATATTATTTTACACATGAATAAAAACAATATCAACATTTTTTAAGATTTAAAATAAATTACAAATTTTAATTAATTCTTAATAATAGACTAATAATAATAATAATAATTTTATTTTATTCAATAAGTTTAATATAATTCTCATTTAATAATATAGCCTATATATATATATCATTAATTATTATTCATTTTGTGTAATTAATTTATGTTAATTTATATGCGTATTTAAATTAACCAATAAGAGCGGGAGATATGAGAAAATTCGTTATTTCTATTTTTGAAATTGACCAATCACGTTATATAATGCTTAAAAAGTTATTTGAGCTAAGAAACCGGTTAGAATTGTCCGTTTTAACAAGTTTTCGTTTTATAGAGAATTATTTTGATATTAATTTAGTCATCATCTAGCGAATTGGAGAAAAGTAGCGATATTGTATTACTTTCCAAACGATGAAATTATAATCTTAACAGAAGAAAAATGCGATAAACTACTGTGTAACTTGACACTTGAAGTCGATTGCAATTTGAACCCCGTTGGTTACTCCATTACGATTTAAAATTTAGGTGCTGTTACATCGAAATATACCGCTCAGATTAAATCAAACAATAGACTTCGGCATTAGACAGGTTTCCGCCGTTTAAATAATAGTACTTTATGTAGTAAGTATATCATTTCGTTCCGCTTACGCAAATTTTTGCTATAAATTATCTCATAAATTAGTATGTAATAATTTATGAGAGAATTTATTCCAATGAAAAACGAATACAATAAAATTTGTGCTATATGTTTTCCGGCTTGGTAGCTTTCCGCTTTAAACAGGTTTTTTTAACACCAAAAACGCTAGATTCTAAAGAATTTTTCCCGTTTATACAGGTTTCCGTTTTATTAATGTTCCATTTTGAACGGGTTTTACTGTAGTAAATACAGTATTATTTAGTAAAATCAGTCTAAAACATCCTCTACAACAATGAAATCTGACTTTAAAAACAGTAATAAAATAAATCTTCGAACAGAACTATTTCCCATACTATTATAAGTCTGAAACCTGTCTAATGGAAAAACAAGACTTTTTAGATACCAATTCTATAACAAAACCTGAATATAGAGGACATTTTCACCATATATTATAGATTATAATTAAAACACATTTCAAGGATATTAAGTATTTACACTGATTACTCCACTCCGTGTACATTTTTATATTTTCAACTTGTCTTTGAAACATGAAATTTTCATGATAAAGGAGTAACAGTTCTAAATATGAATTGTAACGTTTTAAATTGCTTTTCTACATTAATTTACCCTCTGTAAGGCGGGAAATTATCAATACAAAAGGATTCTTGCTGTTACAATTGCATCGTTTTAAGCAGGTTTTACTGTGGTTAATTCCTTTTATATTAACGAAATATAACAGTAAAATTCCGATTTTACTGTATATTTGGATCTGTCAAGCAAATATGAGTCACTGATCATGCAGTTGCAAGACGTAAGAGAACTGCAGTGTGATAGAGAAAGTGTTAGTTTGGTTAACCGGAGTTCTACTGCATAAAATACTACCACAAATTACACTTGTAATGTTTATTTACCTATTTTTCCGCGGAAATGTCCATCATTTTCATGATTGTTTGGTATAACTTTTCGCATTTTTAGCTTCTTATAATAACGTTCGTAACTACAGCTTTCGATCGAAAATAATATTTCCGCTCTGTACCTTCTAAGCTGTTATTTAATACATTAGACGTGTTACCTTACGGTTAACATTTGCCTAATATTACAGAAACTGATACAACTGTTCGCCAGAAATAGTTAAAACTCCCGCTACTAGTAAAGACTGCTTATAATAGTACGATAGAGTTGCGACAATAGAGGCTAAGCTCCGTCTATCCACCATAAACAAACAAGATTATACGGTTTTAACGGTTTATACGGTTTCAAACATCAGCTTAAGTTTGCTTTGAAAGTGATTGCTGAATTAAATACAATTATTTTTCAAGTTAAACAATTATCTAAAGTCTAAAGAATCTATTTACGTGCTAATAAAGTACTCACTATTTATTGTGAGGACCGGGTTTAACCCGGCCCAAAATCTTTTTTTTGTTAAAATCCCCTCGTGAGAAAGTGGAGAAACGGTCGAAATTGTAAGGATGTGCAGCCTTCCGCCGTCGAAACGCACTTCCTTTCCCTCCGGATCCAAACTGAGTCACGGAGATCGAATCATCAGCGATTCACCCACTATCGCGATTGGTGATCGAAGATAACGTGACCTGTAGTATATAAGGGGGGAAAGGCTGATAACGGGGTCGCTGAAGGTCCGCACAAGACGCCCGACCCGTAAGATCCGTCCCGAGAAACGAGGGCCGAAACCCGAAGCCAACGAAGCCCGCCGACGACGAGCCGACCCGACCGAACCGCCGGCTTACCTTCACGTCCGAAGAACCGATACGATTACTACTGCGATTAACATCGATATACCCTAGGAAGAGGTATGACCCCGAAATTTGTAAACTCTCTCTCTCGCGGTTAGGAACTAGACGCGTTAGATTTTTTGTATTTGTTTATCTGTCTGAATAAATCGTTGTTTGTTTTCACTATGGTTCAGTTATTTCGAACATCGCCTTAAACTTATCGACGAACCCACACACTTCCTCCACTCGACCTGACAATTAATTACCCAATCCCGACGAGTCGGGATATCATCAAAAATTTAGCCATCCTTTACAGTGGAGTGGGTCTTGCCGACCTGTTCGCCGAAGAAAAAGGAGGTACGACTCCGCTCTACCTCCCGGCGTTCCCACATTATCATTACATTAAAAATATCGAAAACACCTGACAGTATGTTAAACGTACGAAGGCATAGAAGGATGGCGATTCTCTACCACGTCACTAACAACCAATTAAAACAGACAACCTATTGTTGTCACTCTTCTTATCAAGTCACTCTAGTAGGAGGAAAGAGGTATAAAAATGCCTCCCAGAGCAATAACGTTCTTCTATTCTAGCATTGTTTAAATCTAACGCATGAACCAGGGGGTTCATAATCTTTGTCTAGGACTATTTTGGCCAATTCTGTAGTATATCTGTTATTTCGTACGCCTTCATGATGTTTTTGAATACCCGTCTGGAGTATTCTAGTAATAGCTCGAATATAATTGATTGTCTCCCCGAAAGACAGTATGGCGTATACCCTGGATTTTTCCAGCAAATCAACTTTATCTCTGTCATTGCATAAAAAACAGAGACCTGGACCAAGGTTATGAACCTCTCTGGTCTCACGCGTTATTTCCTAAACAATGCCAGTTTAGAAGAATGTTATTCCTATGAGAGGCATCTTATATCTCTTCCCATCTACCGTGTAACGGCGCCATCCTCGACATTCCCAAACAATATATCATTTTATACTCGAATAATCGACTAAAATCATGTAGAGATGCAGTTTATAATTTAAAATAATTAAATTATAAACTATAAATCGCCATACTTTTCACTATTACATTCAAAGGCTTCGACAATTATTCTTAATATAGCTTTTTTTTTCTACGAGGTGTTCGGAAATAAAACGTCAATTTTAACAATCGATTATTTATTATAACAGGGACACAATGCAGAGTTGCAATTTTTAATCAAAATTGTTATTTATTTAATTTAAAATATACGCCCTCCACCTCAAATTAATAGTGACTTGCCCCTGTACATCATACTTTTCCTTTGAGTCGTGCCAGTCATCTATCTCAAGGGTGGGCAACGTTTTTTATAACATGGGCCAGAATAAATTGTACGCTTCTTCCGCGGGCCGTAGTAGTTAATTGACGCCTTCTTGTGACCTGTAATTTTTTAGTCTGCAAATATGAAATAAATAAAAAAAGAAGTTAATTGCAGTACTACATTTATTTCTCTTATCGTTCTCGAAAAATTACAAAGAATTGGAAAAACAACTATTAATTAGTTAGTTATTTTTCCAATTTATAATCTATCAAACTTCTCGCGGGCCGGATAGAAACTTTTCGCGGGTCGTAGCTGGCCCGCGGGCCGGGGGTTGCCCACCGTTGATCTATCTAACTACGTTCTGAGATTAAAGAAGGACGACAGTGGGAATTTATAGGTCTACATTTTTTTCGAATTGCAGCCCAACAATGAAACTTAAAGAATAGTTACGACAGGAAACGAATAGTCGTCTATTCAACTCCAAGTCTGAGTCAAAAGTTTTTGTGTCAACTATCCTTATGCAAAGACCTCCCTTCCCCTTTGTTAATTTAACCCTTTTCATGAATTCATGCTGAGTCTACTGAAGAAGTTAACGGGCGGTATTTTCGAAGAACGAATTGTAAACACCACAGGCGATCAAGTGTAATCTACTTACACACTGCTTTTTTGTAAAGTGTCAGTTTCGGTGAGAAAGGAGCATTTTTCTTTTAATATATGTATATACAGACAAATATAAATTTTGTATTGATAAATAAAATTTAAAACTTATTATTTTTTAAAAAATAGTTATAATACATATTTTAATGTATTTCCAAGTTCATAATATTAATACAATATTTTTATATTTTTATTTTCGTCTATGTGACGAAAATTTAGCATTAGTTACATTCAATTAACGATGGTCTGATCAGCTGCAATCTTCAATCTTTGGCTTTTCTGCTTCTACTTCTTTAGTTTCTGATAAATAAGATTTCATCTTAGACAATTATACACAATTATTTTAAAATAAATAATAATTAAAAGAACAATTATTTATTGTGAATGCCTGGCTGTAATTTTTAACCATATTTTAATTAATTTAATTTAAATTATATGCTCTCCATCTCAAATTAGTACTGTAGCGGCTAATCTGTTAACTAATTAGTCCATAAATACAGATAAAATCTGCAGGAGAGATGGATTTATATAGAAGGGAAATTATTAAATATGGATAAATATTTTCCCAAAAATACAAAGTCTACAAAGTGTTTTGGCTTTGTATAGACAAATCTTAACCATTAACATTTTATTGAACTGTACTTAAACATATTTTTCTACATTCAATTATCTTTAATTTTTCATCTAAATGCTAATGATATATTTAAAATAAAGACAAGATTCAATAAAGAAATGTAGCAATTTGTATTACATGAAAATAAAAAGGCTACTTTATATACGGTATAATTTGAAATATTTATATAATATAATATAGAATACAGTGGGTAAACGGTTAACGACCATAATCCGTTCCAAGACCATGTTCGTTACCCGAATTCTTCGTTAACAGATTATCAATTTAACGTTGATTCTTATGGGAATTCAGATCAGTTTCAAGTTCCATTATGAGCATTTCAATGTCATCATTAACAAAGTTCCAAGGATTAATTTTGTTAATAATGTAGATATGCAAATTAAGAAGCTGTTCCAGAGTTCCACCATAGTCAGCAGATGGATATAAATACAACTGTTTTTTACCTATTGTGAAGAATTGTGATACTGTGTTCTTGGCGTCGGATCCTCAAAGAAAAGGTCGGCGTCAATTGTATTGTATGTATTTTTTAATGTCATTTGTCGGTTTTAAGTTGTTACCATCTGTCTCTGATTGGACAATTAAAAAGGATAATTTTGCAAAGACCCAAAATTATTTGTATGGTCATAATATTGATTTAATTTAATCAACAATTTTCAATGTCATCGTTGAGGAGAACTGGCATGCTTCAAACACCTTGAATTCTATCTCCTCGTGTGACAAATGTGGAGTTTGTTTGTTCAGTTTTCCAAAAATTTCTCTAACTTTCTCTTGAATGATAGTCATACTAGTTGCATCTCTTTTCTTTTCTCTTTCTTTTGTTCAAATTAAAAGCAATTTCTCAATGTTTTGATGGATAGAACATCTTTGTTTCTCAGATGTGATTTTCGTTACTTCTTTAGCTGCTTGAGCTTCTTGATTATATCTTTCTTAGCTAAGATTGTACCTACTGTAGATCTATTCGTGCCATACTGTCTAGCAATATCAGACATTTTCTGCCCACTCTCTACCTTGGCTATTATCTTGCTTTTGGTTCCTACGATGAGCATGGTTCTTGACACTCCACTCTTTTTAGAATTTTAAAATTCAATGTTATACATGAAAATTTTTGAAAAATTTCTGTTATGAAGGTCTACATCGCTACATACGTGCTCTAATTTCTAGAAGAAATAAACCAGCAACAAGTTGTTCAACTTTCCCGGCAACATTTAAAATTTTGGTAGCGACATCCGTTATCATATTTTGTTTTAATAACGTTTTATATTTTTACTATTATAAAATAGCCAGCGCCAGTATTTAACCAAGTAAGGTTATATCTAAATTAATATACTTCTGGAAACGAAGACTCGCTTGGGGTCCGGGTGGCGTAACTGGCAAGCGCACCGCACCACACGGCAAGAGAAGGTTGCGGGTTCAAGCTTCGCCCCAGGTCAGTTCTTTTATTCCAGAAGGTTCTAAATTATTTAATAACTTATTTATTTAATTATAATTATTAATTTACTTAAGAGATGGCGCCTACCGTCTACCTCTAGTGACAAATTACTTTGTGTTAATCATTTAACTAGCCATATTGTAGCCCGATATTTAGGCGATCGTTTGGTGATGTATCATAAAATAGCAATGAGATTAATTTTAAGAGTAGAAATGCTTTTATAAAGAAATCGTAAATTGTAATAACGAGTAAAACTCTTTACTAAGTCTGATCCCACTCGAGATACGACAGATGGCCTCCTTTATCTCCTCATCTCCTCGAACTTTAACCGCCAAAATTTAATAGTACTAATTTCCGTAATGCACAAACCTCCCGGCAAAATTTCGGAAATTTTTGACAAAGGCACAAGAGTTATTAAGCTTCAAAGTGGGTGAACAAAATTGTGACTCCACACAAACTAACACCCTACATACAGAAAATCCCTCGAATTGAAATCAAATTTTTCAAGAAAAAACCTACAACCAACGAGACAGATAGATGACAATGGAAATTTATAGGTCTACAATGTTTTCAAACTGTAACCCAATTAATAGTGTGACAACTGATTAAAATCACAATGTGATGCCAAATACAGCCAAACCATTGAACCCATTCATCCACTTATGTAACAAAAACCTTTTTCCACTTGAATTTTAATATAAAAACATTTCTATTTAGGTGTTTGATATGTGAAAAAACTCGGAAAACACCACCTTACCAGCCTACGTAATCAGTAGGGTTTCTCATTTCTCGGTCTTTTGCTTGTCCCGGGATTCCGGGATAAAAGTGAACTGTTTCCCGGGATCCCGGAAAATCCCGGGACAAAATTAATTATTTTTAAGATATACAAAATATCATGATATAATTATTTTTCATTTTTTAAAGTAATTTAATACGTTCTGTAACCTCCAAAATCATATTAATAATGCTGTGTAAGATATATATTAAAAATTACCTTTGAATTACGTAGAAATTTTCACAAATAGAAAATATTGATTAAAGTTTGCTGGAAACTGCATACAACACAACAAAAATGCTTTTGAATTGAATTGAAAATTTAAAAAAAAACAGATCAAACTTCTAACTTAGAAGGTAATTTTTGTTTTTTTAAAAATAAAATATAATACAAAATATTGTAAATTTTTATAAGATTTTAAAAAGCAAAGATGGTCAATACTCCGATCACTCAATCTAATTCTTATTTTAGTAATGAAAAGTCTCGCTACCGAGAATGCCTTTACCGATTCAATTGTTGTGATTGGAATCGTGTTTAATGCATTTAAGAGAAGACAAATTTTATGTGTTTTTCACTTGTATCCCGAAAGATTTCTAGTTCGTTTTCGAGATTTATTGCAGTACTTCTTTTGCTCTCGAGTATTTTTGATTTGTCTACCTTGGCTGCTTTAATAGAAACATCATATCTCAATAATTCGGCAGTTCGTTTGTCTTTAATAATCGGGTTATGAAGAAAAACTTCATACTTGAGACTTCGTACTCGTTTGTATCCTTGCCCAATTTCCACAACTTGGCGTTACGCAGTTATTGAAGCTACTGGGCATGGTTAAAAATTAACACAACGTAAGCGCAATTATTACAGATATTACAGGTAAAGAATTTTGAGAGTCTTGCCACAAATAAGCTACGTATTGATTATTGATCATTTGTAACGTGCCATAAAGAGGAAAAATTAAAAAAACTAATAAGTAGGTTTAAAATTAATAAATACAAATGTATTCTGACAGTTTATGAGTTAATTATACTTTCTGTTTGCAAAATTTCCTCAATCTTAACACAAAATAAGAAAAAAGTGAATTTTTAAGTAATTTGCGGGATTTCCCGGGATAAGAAAAATTTTCAGGGATATTTCCCGGGTTAAAAAAACAACCGGGATCCCGTTTGAGAAACCCTAGTAATTAGGTGCGAACCCGCGACCAACTTAGTAGCAATAATCAGGGGTTTTATTCACTCTGTAACTGAACTGGTGGATGCTATTCGCTACAACATTATTTCATTACACTAGAAGTAATTTCTTCATACTAACAAATTATTGTTACATTAACTTTACGTGTTTATATTACTGTTACTACAAGACAGAGTAATTATTAAATGTATAATTAATTTAGTACTGTTAGAAATATAAACAAAAAGAGTACCTTTAATAACTGAATCTTCTCCAGCTATAAATAACGTAACACATTTATATACAGCGGCACAACCTAATCCGGAATATCCTGCAATGCGATAAGTCATACGACCACTATATTTATCGAAACCGATTCCTCCCAATAAACTTCCCACTCCTACACCTGAAAACAAAATAATAAATTTAATTATTATAATTTGTGTACAGGCAATAATTATAAATATACTTTCAAACAGTGCTTATTACAGCGACTGTTGGTACTTAGATTGTTTTAATAAGCAATTAAATACAAATGAATAGTTTTATATTGTTTAAATTATTTTTAGAACACAATTCTAGTGAATTATATAACTAAATAAATATCTAATATAGAAAAACATTAATGTTTCTTACCTAAACCGTTAAATACTGCTCCCAAAACAGTTTGCATGGTGGCTTCTGTACCAGGTGCAGCTGTGAGTTTTCCATACGAAGTCATAACTGCATAAAGTAGACCGAAAGAAGGTCCTTGCACCATATATGCCGGTAATATCCACCATGGTTCATAGATGTAAGAAGCAGTTAGAAACCATACAGAAAGTGAAATGAATGCCAAGCTCATGCTGTTGTCTCTTCCAATTCTTTTGATGATCCAACCAGAAATTAACATAAAGGGAATATCACTAACGAAACAAATTACTCCTTCACAAATTCCAATTAACATCATGCTACCTCCTAATTCTTCCAAGTACCAAACCGAATATTTCCACTGTAAGGCAGATAATAATCCCACAAAAAACACACCCGTAACGAAGAATAGAGAATGGAGTTTTACAAATGATTTCGTGATATCTTTGAATATATTTTTCGATGATGACTTTTCTTTTTTCATATCTGTAAATTTCAGTATGATGATATCAATTAACATTAGAGGTATCATCATGTAGAAACACAAAGAAAAGTCAGTTTTTCCTTTATTATTGACATTTGCATAATCTAAAATATATCCTGCAAGAAAAGACATGGTACCATAACCAGCTGAAGTCCATAATATTTGTTTACCAAACTGATTAATCCTTCCTTCCAGAGCTTCGTAACAGGCAGCATCTGATAAGGCAGTGATAGCATCTGCTATAATATCACCAAGTGTTATTAAGATAACAAATATCCAGAATTGATAATGAACAAACGAATTGATACGTTGATTGTCTTTCATCAAACATTTAACACTGAAATTATCATATAACTGTTGAGAACAAATGGAAATTGTTATATTATCCCCCAACGTTATGTTCGATACTCGTAAAATTTGGGAATTATTTAAAAATGACCCACTCGTGACGTTAAATAAATCGCTTTTATTGCAACTTTGGCATTCTTTCTGGCACTCCAAATTCTTATTTTCTACATTTTTCATTTTAAATTGAGAAGATTCGATGAAAGTAAAAGAGTTGCCTTCATCGCAATGAAGTTTGACACCAGCAAAAGAGTGTGTCCTTCTCTCAATTACGGGAATATAATTGACCGAAAAGTGGACAGGTGCAAGAATAATGGTTAAGACGATGATAATGAAGGTAATCTTCTTGAATTTATCAGTAATGTACCCAAACAGTGGATTAAACAACAGACTAAGAAATGGAAGTACTGTAAACATCACACCCAATCCTGTAGCATTTATTCCTATCTTCTTAGCTATTAGTGGGAAGTAAATCGTAACCGATCCCATAGCTAAAAAGTAAAATAAATATAAAATATATAGTATCTATAAACATTAATTTACTTATTACCTTATTGTCCATATACGTACCTAAAGAATTGAACAAGTAGTGAAGTTTCATTGGTAACATTTTCTTGTCGATGGTGCAATCAGGACGTTTAAATATGGCCATGTTCAATGACTTCACTGTTTAAAAATATAATAACGTTAAATAAATTATTACAAGATACATAATTTAATCTAGCAATCAATGCAGTGGATTTAAACTATAAGCAAATGGCGATTACGACGACTAATGGCTGAAGGGCGATTCACACTATACGCATTTGTCTCACACAGAATTGCCGTAGCAGCAAGTGTTGTTGGGTTGCAAATTCACATGCCGGTTAGAAAATATACGTAATATGCACATTAAGGGATTGACAGCGCCAAATTTAATCCTAGTTGCAGAATTTTGATATATTTTTTTCTCGAAAATCGAAACCTCATACTCGATACCAAATTTAGTTTAGATTTCAGATTTGCATGATAATTGCCCACTAAAAGGAAGCTTTGAACACCTATTTTTCTCTTTTCTAGCTCTGTTATAACAGAGGGAAAGTATGGCAATCGGTCAAAAAAAAATGACCACCCCTAAGAGTTTTTGGACTCGCAGATCTTGAAATGTTGAGAAATGCAAAAAAATTCGAGTTTATTTTTCTATGCGTATGGTTGTTAATATGTATGGCACAATTTTGTTCACCCTGTTTGAAGCGTGGTAACTCCTGTGCTTTTCATCAAAAATTTCTGAAATATTGCAGGGAGGTATTAGGGGATCGATGCTATTAAATTTTGGTGGTTAAAGGTCGAGGGGATGGGGAGATAATAGGGTTCATGTAAGGTCGGACTTAATGACGACTTTTTCTACTCTCAAAATTAAGCTATTTGCCATTTTATAATAATTAAACATATAAAAAGTTCTTTAAAATAAAATATCATAACAGATGGCGCAGTTTTAAATATTACCGGAAAACTTAATCAACTTGTTGCTGGATTTTAAAACTTTGAATTAACATTAATGTACATCTATAATAGAAGAAAAAACAATTTACAAAGTCGTGCCGTTGAAGGTAACGTGTCTAAATGTACACTAATAACCTGCTATAAACATTTATTTTCTTGTTTATAGAAGTTTTTGTCTTCAATTTAACTCAGGTTACGTTATAAAAGTAAGTAAATCAAGTTAGTTATGTAACTATAAATATGTGACTATAATTACTCTCAAGACTGGTATTACTTCTAATGAATTCTTTAGAATGTAATAAATAGTCTACATATACAGTAGATCCTGTTTTTTGCGACTTAATTGTAAACCGTCGTAAATCGAGGTTCTTTCTGAAAATACGATTCATAACACCTAAATAGATGCTTAATAGAGGGTAAATAGGTTTTCTCTATATGTATAGATGTTTGTGTGTGAAGGGAAACACGATTTTCTTCACCCATTTCGAAGCTTAAATAATTAAAATTTATGAAATTTTTCAGGGAGGTTTGTGCATTAGGATCATTGTCGTCATGAAATTATGGTGGTTAAAGGTCGAGGGAGTGGAGAGATACAGGATGATCATAAGTCACATCTGGAATGACCCCACTCCAGACATGACTTATGACATTACGTGTTTGCAGCTATTGTGTGTCTCTATTGTGTTTGCAGCTTAGTGCTTTCAAACTAAATATTCTACTGTGCAATTCCACAGTTAATTAAGGTAATTGTTTAGTTTCTTAAAAAATAAAACAAACAATTAAAGGAAGGATATCAGATGTCACGTGTGTTCAGGAAGGTACGAGTAAACCAAATCTGCCAGGACAGAAAAGAGATGATAGATACCACCATAAAGGATCTAGTTCATCGTTTATGTCACATCCTTTTGATTTTATAGATATCACCTGTACCATAAAGGTGATATCTAT
Organism: Centruroides vittatus; assembly: GCF_030686945.1. Classification (NCBI taxonomy): domain Eukaryota; kingdom Metazoa; phylum Arthropoda; class Arachnida; order Scorpiones; family Buthidae; genus Centruroides; species Centruroides vittatus. The sequence continues at coordinate 175,909 of NW_027122532.1, forward strand.
GAAATCCTTTGTTATGAAGTTTGAAGTCCTTTCTTCTGAAAGATTTTTGAAAAAAAATCTACCAGAACAAAGGACTACATACTCATAGATAAGGTGCTAAGAAGATTTCACAGCAGAGTCACTATAATATGAGAAGGAATGTTTAATACGAATGTATCGAACAGTCCTTGCCACAGGATCTTTATAACGATTATTAATAATAAATATGAAATTGTAATTTAAATTTAATTTTTAAAACAACTAATTTTATTGTTACAACTTTTCCGAGTAAACGTTGTAGGACATATTACATAATTTTTTTCTCTGTTAATGAACTTTGTATTTGTTGCCATGTACTAAATGCAAGGTCAAAGTTGATTTATACAAATGTTTATATAACGGAAAGAGATATATATTAAAGTTATTTACACATTTTTTTAAAAAACAGGACGCATTTAAGTATAGTTCAGTTTCGTATATTTGACAATTCCCAATCTATTGGAATTGTAATTAAAGATTTTAAATATAATTTAAGATTTATATAAACTGTACAATAGTTAATTAGAAAAAGAATAAGTATTGTTATTGTAATTAAATTAATAAAACTATGTTGAAGGAAAACTAACATATACATTTCAGACTTACTGTGATAATCCCTGTGTTTTCTGGTGACGTCCTGTTTGCGATTCTAGAAAGAAGAGAGATGTTTAGTTAATTTTTTCAAGTTTTAAACAGTTGAATGAATGTTTATGCTGAAGATTCTGCGTAGATAATAATTAGCCTATTGTAAACAGTGTTTATATTTGACTGACGTTTATACGATTTGAAATGTATGGATTAATATTGTTTAAATAGCATCTGAATGGCCTTTAAGCATCACTTTGATGTTATGGAAATCTTCAAAATTTTATTAATAATTTGTCCTGGATATATCAGGATTTATCTCTTGCCATTCAGCCTGGCAAAATCCATTAAAAAGTAGCCATTTGATATCCTTTTATTAATTCCAGTAACCAGGAGGATTCTCGATCCATGGGCATATAAGGCTTGTTGTTGCAAATTGTCATATTTTGATTAATTACTTTCAAAATCCGGAGAAAATTGGTTAAAATATTAAACTGTATTGCTTTTATGATAAGATGCTTTATATGGCAAAGAGAATATATGATTAAAGTATCCTTTTTTTTCATTTTTCGATTCATAATGATTGGGTAAAACAGCAAGAGAGATATCCTTATGTATACAAAAATTGTTTCAATTATGAGAAAAAAAAATATATGTATCAGAATATAGAATACAAGCGGCTAATAAGTTATATTTTTATCATCGTGTGATAATAAAACTAAGTTTTGTATATCTTAGAAGACGGTATGCATATAAAGGTGGGTTGGGTTGTCTGAATGAGGCAACGCAACACAAGGGCATTCAAGAGTCATGGACCCCTATCTGGGCATTAGAATCTGATGGGCGCGTGTAAAATGGTAGCAGATGGCATGCCAAATGTTCAAGTGGTTTATCGTGGGTCATTTTAGAATAATTCGAATGATGGTAGATTGTTCTGCCATATCAAGCCGATTCAAGGCCAACAAAAATAGTTTTTTTTCTATTTTAAATTTTTTTCGTTATGTCGGAAGTAAGAGGGTCTTTTTTTCCATACTAATCGTGAATTCGGTCAGGTATCAAACCACAAAATATAGTAATCACAAACCAATCATGCAATCTAAGTACAGTTTGAACCTGTTTACCTAGCGAGGCGAGAATGGGGAAAATTCGAGATAAACAGGTTTCGAGATATAGAGTTCCTACACAGTAAACATTAATAAGATTTGATTGGAAGACGGTATTTCATTAATACAATAGCGAGTTCAGTACATACCTGTAGTAGATATAAATAAAACATCTTCGACATACCTTAACAGTAATAGACGTCCGACTTTCTTCAACCAATAATAAGCAACCCAAAGTCGTATCCAACAAGAGAAAAGCATTAATTGCGTCATGTACTGTATTACAAGAAATGTTTCTCAACTACAATTTATGCAAATATATTCACCGGACTCTGAATTTACAATTGATACTTCGGTCCATAATTTGAGATAAACATGATAATATGATTATATAAACTAATGTATACTACTTTTATGTACTTAATTTAGACTGAAAAACGAAGGAAAAAATTAAATTCCGAGATAAACATCTTCGTTCCGGTTTGAGATAGACAGGTTTAATTGTATTACTTGCACATAAACACGCACATTAACAGTATTATTACTTATAAATTTGTTAAATATTAAATCACATTCGCTAAAACCTGTGTAAACCGGAATCGCGCGGTGTCGAATATTTTCTTCCGGTTTGACAAATTTCTGTTTTATTCAGGTTCCGCTTTAGACAGGTTTTATCGTATATGATATTGATAAATCGATTTTAAATATTAAATTAATTTTAAACTTAATTAATTCTCAGTTATTTACTTAATTTATAAAGGAAAAGAACACGTCTTTCTTACCACGTGTATTTGTTCCGACTGCAAGAAAATAAAATGCGTGTATAATATTAAATTGCTACCTTTAACTCTTCCTGTCTGTACAAGTTTTTTTTCTCTGGAAATCTTTTTATTTCATACGTCAAAGCTTTATGTGTGTTACATCTGTATAACCTTGTATTTAGCTATTTTCTATAGAAGTTAAATTTAATAGGAAAGTATGTGTTACTATATTGCAGCTATATCTTTCTAATTTACTTTCATTCAACTTTCTTTATTCTCTATTTTTTTATAAATAGCTTTTAACTGTTAATTAATTTGATTCACTAACACAAGGTGTGTTACCATTTCAACACTTGGCAGTATTTCATCTTTATTTAGTTCACTGGTTCTCAAACTTATTTCGACCATCGCCCACTTTGAGATTAAAAAAATTCCTAGCGCCCCCATATTTTTTAACTTGCCTTTTTACATTACCATCTGTTGCGTATCTTAAAAACAGTTGCAAATATAATGTTTAAACATGCATTATTATATGGATAGGATAGATAGGGTGTGATCTATATCTTATTTCTGAGATCAAAGAATGTTTCAATGAGAGGAAACATATTTAGAAGTATTTTTATTAACATTAAAAGAAGGCTTTGAATTTAAAACTTATCTAATGTGAAGGATGAATCTGATGTATTTCGACCAGTTTGTTAATATCAGGGTCGAATTCACTTAAAATCAGCCGTAAGTAGCCGCAGCCGATTTCTGTTTTTAGTTAGCAACGTTGCTACAGCACTAAATCCACGTTCACACAAATACGACGATGGGAATGCTATCAGAAATCGTTGAACAACTGACCATAACTCAGGGTACAGTTGAGAGATTTGCTTCTGCAGCCAAAATTCTTGGTAGCCATTCTTGAACTTTCATTTTTAGCATATTTATGCAATAATGTTACTATAATAAGTTCATTCATGCTATAATATAAGTCAACGTGTTAGAAATATTCAGGTTGTGATCTTCAATAAAAATTAAAAAATATATAGATTGTCAGCATTTTATATATATTATAGTCAGATTTTTGTAAATAGAATTTGTCTGCCATCGCCCCTCTAGATTTCCTTACTGCCCCCTAATTTCCTTTGAGCCTTCTACTGCCCCCCTGAAAGCCTCCAGCACCCACAAGGGGACGTTATCGCCCACTTTGAGAAACGCTGATTTAGTTGATCAACTAAATAAAGATGAAATACTGCCAAGTGTTGAAATGGTAACACACCTTGTGTTAGTGAGTCAAAAAAATGTTAATTAATTATAAACGTTTGCACGTAAGCTACGTAACAATTTATAACATAAATCAATCAAAATATCAAATTTATATATGACTTCGAAATCCTCGTAGGTTCGGCCATTCATCGCGCGGTTATAGCGGCCGAATTGTGGGAGTAGGACCCAAAATATCCGGAACATATAACCGAAACCCTTTTACTTTCCTGGCTCCATTATATATAACAGAGGGAAAGTATGGCGATCGGTCAAAAAAAAGACCCCCATTCAAAATTTTCACTTTTTGGAATTTTTACTTTTTGGGGACCTTGAAACGTCGGGAAATACAAAAAATTTAAGGGTAATCTGTATGTATAAATGTTAGTGTGTGTGTGTGGGGAGGGACACGAATTTGTTCACCCTGTTTGAAGCTTAATAACTTTTGTGCTTCTTGTCGAAAATTTCTGAAATTTTTCAGGGAGGTTTGCGTATTAGGAAGATCGAGGCTGTTAAATTTTGATGGTTAAAGGTCGATGGAGTGGAGAGATAAAAAGGATCGTGTGTGTCTTTAGTAGTGTCTGACTTAATAAAGATTCAACCCCTTATTATCACTTATAAATTTCTATAAAACCCATCTTTACCCTCAAAATTAAACATTTTGCTATATTATAATTAGGGACGACCCGATACTGAAGATCGGATCTGGTATCGTTACATTTCTCACAGAAGCCTACAATTTGTATATTTGCTTTGACATTTGTAGAATTTGAACCCAATGAAAAACTTTCAATGTAAAGAAGCTATTGTATTTTACCTCTTCTCCAATGACGTATCTTCCCTTATTTCGTGTAGAGTAGTACCAACAGAGTCCATTAATATAACTATAGTCTAGGGTTCCTTTTGTATATATAAGGCATAATACAAGTGTAAACTGCCTTGAGCTAATTTACTACGAAATATTAGAAACGTTGTCTGATTATAACAAAGTTATTTACTTAATTTATACGATAAGAATAAAACATCTTTCTTTCCACGTGTGTGTGTGGTGTATTACGTCTGTATAAACTTGAACTAACTGTATAACTATTTTCTAAAGAGGACAAATTTAATAGGAACGTATATTTTGCTACCTATCGCAGCTACTTTTTCTAATTGCTGTCCTTATTTTCTTCAACTTTTTTTTATATAACTTGCACTTTTTATACATGACTTTTACGTGTTAATTAACCAAAAACGTCTACACATAAGTTATGTAACAATTTATAACATAAATCAATGAAAATATAAAAAACAAAAGCGTTAGAGAAACCTCTTCTATGTGGCTTACAAAATTACGTTCGATTTCAGAATTTGTTCGATCGATTTTTATTAAACTTTGCCACTTTCCATTAATTGCGATGAGGAATCTTAAAACATTATAAAAATGGAGTCCATGTCTTTGTTTTTGATATACAAGATTGAAGGAGAAACAAGTCGCTTACACGTCTATGGGCTTATAGAATTGAGTTCGTTCTCATAATTTGATGGGCCAATTTTGATAAAACTTTGACATTTTCTATTAATTGCTCTAAGGAATCCAAAAATGTAATATGGGTCCATATAAACGTAGAAAATAGGGGCCCACGTCGGCATGTACAGTACAAGGATCGCCTTTCTCGTGGCAGGCAAGTGCAAAGTTCGCCTGTGTACAGTGGCGTGCCGTGACGACAAAGTCACGCGATGTCCTAGTTTTTAATGTATTACGAGTTGGGTTCCCCCTGGAAGGAACTTTCTATTTAATCTGGTTCCTAGTGTGTAAGAGACATTGGTACTATTAAATTTTGGTGCTTAAAGGTCGACGATGTGGGGGGCAATAGGGGTGTCACGTATTATATCTCGAGACTTAATGAAGATTTTACTTGTTAGCATTTACAATTTTTTTCAAATAAAATTTGTCTCTTCCTCAGAATTAAGATTTTTGCCATTTTATAATAATTAATAATATAAAAATGTTTTTATAATAAATTCTCATAACAGATGGCGCCATAGAAAATTTTAACTCTTGTCGGAAATGTTAAGCACTTCGTTGAAGAATTCTTTTCATTTGTTTATTGTTTGTAAATGAATGTTACTTTTAATACAAGATATTTTATACACGATATTAATGCAATATTTTTTATTTTATACAAGTTATTAATACAAGAAATATTTTGCAGAAATTTTTTTATCAATCCGCCTTTTTTGGATGGGCCATTCTTGGAGTGTTCTACACTAAGATGAACCTGAAAGAAATACAGAAAAATCACTTTCTTTAATTGAATTTATTCGGGTAAAGAAATATAGAAACATTTTATTTTGCCATCTTGTTTATTTATAGAGTTTTAAATTGTAATTTAAAGTATACGAGCAATTATTTGTTGTGACATTGTCACAATACCACGATGCGATTTTTAACAATATTTTAAGTTTATTTAATTTAAAATGTAGGCCTTCATTTTAGTAGTTTATCCCCCTGTACATCATACTTTTCCTGTTAACAGTAGAGTCGTGCCGGTCATTTATCTAACTCTGTTTAGGGGAATTTTTGAATTAAAGTCACGTGACTTCCGTTCTAGACCAAAAGTTCGTAAATAGTTAATCCGGGCTTCCTGCATCTAAGCTTTCCATATCCGGTCTCGTTTTTTATCTATCTAACGCCGTGATCGAGATTAAGGAAGAGGACGGACAGACGGACGACAGTGAGTATTTACAGCCCTATAATTTTTCCATATTGCAGCCCAAAATTCTGACTTGTAGACATGCCGTATCGCTTTGGTGTATTTAATTAAAATAAAATTTTTGAACTCAACTGAATTGAAAATAAAGAGATGAAGGAATGCCAAGTGATCGATTAATTGCACTTCATAGTGTTTAAGCAACGAATAAGAATAACGACACTGTTTCAGATTAGCAAAAAGAAATAAATATATTAATAACGTGGAGTATTCATTCTTCATCTGATTCTAAAATTATTCCATATTTACCGGTATAAATGGTGAAAATTCATGTGTATGATTGTTTCCTTATTGCATTAATATCCTGGTAATTTATCTTTTGTAAATAAATATTATTTGTAATATTTCTGAGATATTTCACGTCGCTGCTTTCATTTGAAAGGTCTTGAAAATAAACAAATGAAACCGAGCACAATACAATTTTTAGATAATAGAAGGACACGTAGCAGTATTTATCTTTTAACATTTTAATCATTCGATTTAAATTCTGTCACACGAAACGTTTCGATAATTGCGGAAATTGTTATCAATCTATCTTTCCTGGATGGCCATTCTTGGAGTTTTCTACACTTAGATAAAGCAGAAAGAATAGAAAAACTGAACAATAGAACAATAGAAAAACTCTCTTCAGTTGAAGTTATTCAGGTAAAGTAGAAACATCTCATTTTATTCAAAGTTTCGAAATTGTAATTTAAATTATAAAATTCTTGTAGACATGCGATATGACCTCGATTTTTTTAAATATTGAATTGAATTCAATTTAGTTTTTGTGTTGTATATTATTGGTGTTACTCTAATTGTAAATACTGTAATTTAATTTTTATAATTATGTATACAGTATGTTCGGCAGTGGCGAGCAGGGCAATCGCCCGGGGCCTCGCTCTTGCAGGATCCTCGCGCAACAACTCGAGTAGAAAAAAGTTGATATTTAAAACTTTTTATTTTATCCTTAGCTATTAGTTATAAGCCACAAACATCATTTTTAAATCCCTGCGTATATCTTTTAAGGCATTTATGTACCTTAGTTTATCATCATTACTAATTTGTCGTCTTTATGACTATTAACTTTTATAAATCTTCTGATATAATATTTTAACACTCTAAATTTATTTATTTATAACTTGCATTTCTCGTCAATCATCAGAAATATCTATTTTCAACTCACATACTTTTCATAAGGACAAGGGCCTCGCAAAGATCTGCCGCCCGGGGCCTCGCAATCATTAAGGCCGTCGCTGTGTGTCGGTTAAAATGTCCTGTGGCTTGAGTCAGTCGCGAGTTAGCCTTGAAAAATAGTGGTGCGTGATCCTATGGGCAGAAAGAGCAATCGCCTGGGGCACCACCAATCTTTTATAAGAAAATATTACTCTCAGACAATTCCCTGGAAGAAAAATACTGTACGTGGAGCCCCTAATTCAAATTTACCTGGTCCCCGTGAAGCTACAATGTGCCATTGCTTGAAATCGGGTAAGAGACCACTCGGAAAATAAGGACGGGAGACAGAACCAGTCGGAATATGCCATGGACGGACCAATCTTTTCAAAACTCCTCTCCCAAGGACACGGATCGCCTTTTCTATTCGTTTCTGTCACACAAGTGTACCTTTTCGAACTGTCTGTCCAAATCGTCGTGCTCCCTTTAAATCGTTTTTACCAGACCTGCCAGACTCCCTTTTTGCTCCCTTACCTCTTTGGATTGAACCTGTGCTGCTGCCACGCTACTCGGCTTCTCCGTTCAGCAAACTGTGGGTACCTGTACACCTCTTCGATGAGAAATTCCTCCTTTCTCTCTCTTGAAGAACTCTACTTCACCTGGACGAATGCCTCATTGATTGGATCATGGACTTGCCAAGGAATTCCGAAGATCGTTGTAAATCACTCAGTCAGTAAACGGTCTGTTAAACTATCTGAACCTATACACGTAGGAGATCCCTTCGGTAGATATCCCGCGTGTATACAAATAAATCAAGCCTTTCTATGGAAGAGCGTATTACGAATCTGGAACTAGTCGCTCCATCTGGCGATAACAAATTAATTAATAATAAACACGCATACATAGTTTAGCATTTACGCCCGTATATACGCATAATAAAATGCATTAATGCTTAGCGGATAGTTGTAAATTAAAATGAAGATTGTGAGATAAAAAATTATCGCATTACATCTAGTTGATGGTATAGGACAATGCAACAACACATAGGAGATCTGCCAAGAGGGAATGTCTCCCGGGAGGACTTTTACGGAAAACTAGTCCGTATTTAGGTGTTAGTCATGGCAATAAAACTAGTCCGTTGGTGAGGCGTCTTGTGAGCATTAACAGACGTTTTCCATACTAATTTTGGGTCAGATTAGACGTTATAGACCTCCATTATGGGCAAAGTGGTATGGGACAGAACCGGAGATATCCAAGACAGGTTACTTCCGAAAAATTCTTCGGGTTGCACCCCGGATCCTCCTGCCAACAACTTTTTATTATTCATAATTTTGTAGATTTAAATTTAATTATATTTTTTACAATTCGATATTTAAATATATAAATCAATACATGATGTTTACGTCGAAGAAAATATGAATTACAAACGGCTGGTTGGCAGAGGCCTCAGCGTACCATTTTATTGGATTTAGGATCGAAATCGGGTTCATAATCTGTCTCGGATATGTGGGACCCTGTCCCTTACTATCCGGTCCCATAATGAGAGCCCACAATGGTTAGTCGAGCTCAAAATGGGTACTTTAAACTGGCCTCTTAGTTTTCACATGGCCGAAAGAATAAAAAATGTGATCTGTGATAATATATGGGCTTTTTAATCTGAAAAACGAACAGATTTTATGTAGAATCTGTAGTTTTAGGTAACATGGAAGCCCCATACACTCACACACACATATACACATATACATTGTTTGCATTTAATATGTTTTATATTACTGTATTTACAAATATCTTATTTATTTTAACACTTTTATACAAACGGCCAGATGAATGGGGAGAAAGTTGCGGTGTTTGCCTACCGCTTTGGGGGAGATACGGGCTTGCACCCGTATCTCCCCTCCAGGAGCTTGTCACGGATCGGGGTATATTGGGTCCCGTACCCAATTCGAGCCTGGCCGAATCCATAATGAGTGTAATTAAAAAAGACCTTCTTAATTAATCTTCTTATTTTTTTAAATATTAATATTAAATACAATTCTTATGATCATTGAGATGCAATTTGAAAAAATTGTAGACTTATAAATTCCCACTGTCTGTTCCTTAATCTCGAGAACAAAGTTAGATAGATGAAAGCCAAGACCAAATATGGAAAGATTAGGAGAAAAGGGACCTCGGTTAAAAAAGCACGAAAGTGTAAATTTGGCATACGAAAAAAACGAGTTTTTAGGGGTTTTCGAGTTATTCTCCTTTGTGGTATAGGCCTTTTCCAAGATGAGGCATGCTCATGATGAGTTCTGCTAGACCAGGGGGCGGGGAACTTTTTTAGCCATTACCCCAAAATATATTTGTGTAAGTCGACATTACCCCCCTCATTTTGAAAAGGAGAAAATCGATACAAATTTAAATTAAACACTATTTATTGAATCATTTTACACTGAAAATAATAAATAATACACAAACCAAATAAAATTATTATTTTGGAACACAATAATTTCATTGAAAACTTTTACTCTTTAGGTTTTGGAGAAATTCCTTATTACCCAAATAATTTCATTTTTACCCCATTTGGGGTAATTTACCCCGGTTTCCCGACCGCTGTGCTAGACCCATAGTAGAACAATCGGGTAATGAAAGAAGGGCCCGACATATTCCGATCTAATTTCTGAAGAGTTGCTGGGATGGATTCAGTCCCGGATTCCCAAAGCGGGTTGGTTAGTTTGTTTGGATAGTACGGCCAGGTAACACATAGGTAATCTGTCAAGAAGAGATACCTCCCGGACAAAATATTGCAAGGAAAACTGATCCCTATTTAGGTGTGAGGAAAAGAAAACCCGAAACTTACCACGTGGCCAACACATTCGAATGCAAAAAACGGTAGCTTCAAACTTATCCACAGTTTGTGGAAGTCCAAAGGAACAATTACGGAAATTTTATTTATAATATATCGAAAAATCCCGTTAAAATCGAACCCGAAAGTTTTTTGTACTTCTCCATGTTTTAAGGTATCCTGAATCCATAAATGTGAAGATCTTCATAGGGTTCTGCCGATCGCCATACTTTCCTTCTAAATAGTAATCTATGTAAATATTCACTAAATTTTCATTCTTTTTCTTTTACAGTGATCTATTTATTTAGTATTTGGCGTTTACCAAGAAACCAATTAACATGGCGATACATGAAAGAAGAAAATGCTATCGACAGGGAAATGGTACCAATAAAACTTCATTACCTCTTCTATTCATTAGGTAATTCGTGCAGCATCTAATTAATATAAAATCCGTTTTATCGATGTTTTTAATAATTTGCATTCGTTTCTATTTAGCTGCGACATCCATTTTGAATTACCTTTCACTAATTGCCAAAAACATTGGAATAAGTGCAACAGGTAAAATTACATTGCAATGAGAACAATACGTCACAATTTCTAATGAACAGTACGAGTGAATGTAAAGTAGAATGTCTATATTGTAACAATAGTGATATCTCATGCCGAAAAGTATATAAATTAATTACTAAACCATTTTCTAATGACGCACAAGCCTTAGAAGTAAAGAACATCACCTTCCAGTATAATAATCGTACGTCTTCTATCTGTTGCCTCGTGTTCTATAGAAGATCGAGTAGTCAATTCATTTCATCACTACCAATTTTGGTTATTTGTAATTTTGTCGATCACATCTATTATTGTGTCCAATGGTATCACATATTTATCAGATGCTGCTTGTTACGAATTTCTCGATGGACGAGTTAATCAGTTTGGCAAACAAAGATAATGGCTTTCTGTTGGTTGGGGAGTTTCATCTTTGGCTCCGGGATCCATTGTAGATGCCGTAAATGTTAACACAGATAAAACTGATAATACACATTCTTGGCAACTGACCTTTCTCTGTAGGCTACTTGTTGCCAAAAGTTAAAACATGTGCTTTTAAAAATCACAAAGTAATTTCTAAAAAAGAACTGGTGATATACAGAGAAAGGCCAGTTGCCAAGAATGCCTATCGTCTAGAACGCAAGAAAAATAAATGGTGGTCCTCTTTGGACAGACTTTGTTTTTAATTTTAAAAACAATTCTCCTCCATCGGACGAAAAAATGTACACAGATAAAACTGATTTTTCAATACGTTCTTACATAATGTTATCTTTAATGCTCTGCGACATTATTGTATTGAAATTTACAGACTTACAGACTTTTACGAATAGAAAAATCTTCGAGTAATATACTAAAAGATATTCAGAAAATATTCGTAAAACCTCATCTCGTTTTCTTCATCACAGCTGTATTTCTTGTGGGTGTTTTCGCTGGTTTACAGTCTAATTACGCTTACTGGTTTTTGGAAGAACTTGGGACTAAGTACAGCAATTCAATGTTTTTGTGATGATATTCCATTTTACGTTCATTTCTAGATAGATTATCAAAAGAATTGAAAGAGATAACAGCATGTGTTTAGCTTTTATTGCGTTTTCAATTTCGTTTTTAGGTATTTCTTTTATCTACGAACCTTGGTTGATTTTGTTACTTATTTAGTACAGGAACCTACTTACGGTCTGTTTACTGCAACGACGATTTCTTATGGAAAAATGATAGCTCCAGATGGGACGGAGGCAAGCATGCAAACCATACTAAGAGCAGCTCTTCATGTATATTCGTTTGAGTCTTATCATTACTTCTATTAAGTCTTATGTGACGTACGGTATTATTTTCAGGTGTAGGCAAGGGAAGTTTGTTAGGAGGCTTTGGCTTTGATAATTATGGTGGCCGATTGGCATATCGTTTTAAGGGATATATTTCTTTAGCTTCGGTTGCAGTTTACAAATGCATTATGGTGTTTATATCAGGAGAAAATTTCATGATTAAAGGTAAGTTTGTATATGTATATCTCTGGGTGTGACCTGAAATGGTAAACTGTGAAGATGATAGAAGAGATCGTTTCATACAAAAGCATATATGCAAATAATGGGTAAATGAGTGATAAAAAGAAAAAAATTTCAGATTTAAAAATACAGGTAGATAAAGGCAATAATAATAATGATGACAGTTAAGTTATTGTTATAATGCAGATCGCCCTCGTAGTGCGGTGCACCACGAGGGCAATCTCCAACGAAGAGTTTCCTCCGTTTGTGTGCGAAAATGACGTCTATTTACGTGTTACACACGTAAAAAACCCGGAAAATTCCACGTGGATAGTCCATTGGTCATGTTTAAATCCCCAAAAACTATCAGAGTTTAGTGGTTTTTATCCATTTGGCGACCGGTCGACTGAAATTTTCGGCTTTCCATCTGAACTAAAAGCAACTCCTACTAAACCAATTCAGTACATATCGCTCTATAAGGTCATAAATATTTATTCAACGGATATAAATCTATATAAGTATTATATATGATAATACGGCGATTACTCGAAATTTTCTGAAATTACTTGATAGTTGAGGCAAAGACAATTCTGTATGTCCATTTTCTTAATTTCTGGCATTTACAGGGTGAACACAATTAAAGATTGGGTGTTCAGATCTCTCTGTAGTAAAGAACTATTAGGAAAAATTTCAACAAAGCTTGGTACTTACCATGCTGTTTCGATTTTTGGGAAAATAAATTTACTTCAAAATTCAGTTGATAGGACAAAATTTGCCGCTGCCTTAACTTAATACGTACATTAAGGGGACTCTTAATCTTCGTATTAAGTACGTTTCTTGAGAAATTTTGCGTGTGAAAGGAGAAGCAAAACATCCTTCGCAATTCTCTGATAGGAAACACTAATGGTGCTCACTTTGTTAAACTCTTCTATCCAGGAAAGCAGCAAAGCCACCTAAAGAATTTATGACATTTTGCTACTACTTAATGCTTGAAATTTTTCAGAAAACAAGCAAAATTTGCACGTTAAATAACTAAGAAGACAGCAATTTTTTCCGAAAATCGAGACCGCACACGCGGGTCAGTATATATACTATTGATAAATTTGATTCAGCTCAGTAGTCCTTTCTGCAGAGATCTTTGAACACCTACACCCAAAATTAAATTTAATATAATTTAAAATTTCCCAGCAGAAAACTTCGAACTATACGAACAAAATAAATTGATTTTATAAACATTTTATTGATTTAAACAAATCTCGACTTATCGAAAGAAAAATAAAGTTTCATTGTCATTTACCAAATGTAAAGTTCAAAGTGGCAAAAGATCACTTTTAGATTTTACAATAAATACTTTACGGTCCATTCAGCATACGATAAGATAGAATCTATTATAAAACAAGGACTTCTGTGTTATAAATATTCATTTTATGATTAACTTACATTTGCCACCAGTTGGAAGGAGCACTTGAGTGAGCACAGTATAAACCAATCAACGACACGAATGCAAGCAGTTTAAACAGAATCTCAGTTTATAATGTAAGTAAAATAGTCAATCTTTTTAATCATGTTTTATATTTTATTTCTTGCTGATCGGATGCTGCGAGGTTTACCTTCGACCTGTCACTCTGGTGTGGAGATCAGGGGATATTTAGTAACCTTGTAAGAGAAGCTGAGAATACTCCACGCTCCTTGCCCTTTGCCCCTCATTTTGCCCTTCCACACCTTCCCTCCTAACTTTCCCTTTGATCTTTGTCCCTCAGCTTGTTCTTCGAAACTTTGCCCCTCCACTTGCCCTTTAATAAATTACGTAGACTTTAATTCAATATAAAGTCAAGGTGATATGACATATTTACAAACTAAATTTATAAATTTAAGTAATTAATAAATAAGATGATAAAATGAGATGCTAATATATTTATTTACCTAAATATATCCAATTGAAGAAGACTTTAATTGATATTCTTACGTATACAACACCATAAAAAATGATCGAGCAGGATGACAAGTATAATGTATTAAGGAAGATGTAAAGACGCATTGATGACAATTTCCTCAATTATAGAAATATTTCAAGCGACAAAATTTAAATTAAATGGCCGAAGTGGGTAAAATGTTTTATATCACCAAGACAAAATTACTGTTAAAATTATCGTGATATACTCCATTAAAACACAAAACTTTAAAGTGATTTATAATTAACGTAATTATTTGATCAAATTAATATGTTACATCATTATTATAATACACTCTTTACACTAAATTAGCAGCTCCTCGTTATATCGCTCATTGGGATATATCGTGCTGTGCTTTTGTCTTCCAAATATGAAAGCGCTTCAGCGAATTATTTCTTAAAAATCGGTTGCCATTGAATTTCTACTGGCAAGAAATACTATCTTCATTCCAATTACTGGAATTGAAATTACCATTATATGAAATTCAATCGACAAAAAAGATAATAGATAAATCGGTTATATCGCTCATTTGCTTTGTCTCCCTGTATGAGCGATATAACGAGAGATTATTATGTATAATCACAATATTAATTGTAAATGATATAAAATTAATACAGCAAGTCGTCATTTTACGTCCTATCGTTATAACGATGTTGAGGAATGATACAATTACATTTGTAATCATTTACAATTATGTACCTGTGGCCCGAATGGATAAAAAGGAAACTGAACCCTGGTATTTTTTACCTCACTCCAATAGCTTGCCAGGTGGAGGTGTCTGGGTTTTCTTCACGTGTTTAACACCTAAGTAGGAGCCAGTTTTCTTCCAGTTTCTCATAAAAATCCTTCCGGGATGCACCCCCCTTTGCAGATCGCCAATGTATTATGTTGTTTTGCACATACAGTCCTACAGTTAATGTTGAATCTTCTTTATAAACACTAATACTGATGCTCTGAGGTGGGAAATAAATGCTGCTCGCTTCCATCTTTCATAAAGATGTACTACTTAAGAATTACCTTATAGGAAGATGGGTCTTTTCCGTATTTAGTTCTGAAATTGTTTGCACGTCGATGCAGGCACAGACTGAACCTTTCACTCAGCATTACCTTTCGATTTGCAGGCAATCTAAAACTAGTCGTACAGTCCGGCGACAAGAAATTCATTAATAATAAAACTGAGTTGTTACGTTATGTAGTAAAAGCTGCCTTGTCTACTTATGTGTAACACGAAAGATTGTTTATTAGTTATTAAAATAGCACATGAAAATGTCAGAGTCTACTGTGTGTACGTATAACTAAATAAAAACCACTTACAAGAGGGTAATTCGAATTTTATTCGGAATAATAAAATGCATCAATATTTAGAGGATATTTTTAAATTAATACTAAGATTATTAAATAAAATTATCACGTGAAATTTATATTTTAAACAGTACATGCATTATACAAGGACACTTTTGCCAGATTAGATTGGATTAAGGGTGTAAGGTAATGCAACACATGGGCGATCTGCCAAGGTAAAAGTGGACTTTTATGCGAAACTAGCCCCTATTTAGGTGTTACACATGTGAAAAACACCCAGAAAACTCCACTTGTATCTCATGTACTGACTGATATATTTAATCATTAAATTTTAATAAATATAATTAAATTTAGAAATTAAATAGAACAAATTTTATTTTATTGAAAGATATATTAATGTGTGTTAACATACGTATCAGTATATTTCACTGTACGAAAAACATCTGTCTAGTCGAAGTATATAGTTGTTTTACCAATTGTAGTGCTTAACAATTGAATGTATATTTAATAAAATATCTTTAAAAGCAACTAAATTAATATTGCAGGAAATAAATATCACTTTAATATATTTTACACTTTATAAGCTTAATTGTAAATAAATCTACTTTATAACTCGTCTATTATCTGTTTAATATCTTAAATATAAACATTAAATCAAGTGTTTAAAAGTTGAAATCAGCCAAACATCTCTCTTCCTTACTTCTATCCTCATTAAATACTGCACAGAAAATTTAGTAAGTAGACAAATAAAACTTTTAAAATTTATTTTTTATCGTTGATTAATTAATAAACTTTTATTATGTGTCTTTTTATAAATTATAATAGGAAGAGTAATTAAATAAGTATTTAAAATATTTAGGTATAATTAACTGAATAACTCTAAGAACAACATGGCTGCCACGCACACGTGTGTCGACACATATATACTTATAAATGCATATGTTTAAGCGTATGCTTGTGTGTATTTGTTATATTAACACTTTTATGCACGAGACGATTATGGTGTCAGTGTTTTGCTCTGGGAGGGAGATACGGAATCGAACCCAGTCAAGAACAACTCCAGAAGTTTGTCATGAGCGATCTGTCTCAGGATATATATTGGGCCTCAAATCTTATCATTCAACCGCCTCAACTGTTGGTCTGGCTAAATCCACAATTAAAAAAAAACCTCTTAATTAGGCCATTTTATCTTTATTAAATATTAATATTAAATACAATTCTTATAAACTATTTTCTTGTTTTAGATTTCGTATGTTTAAATAAGCACTGTGAAATATTTAAACTGTATTTAATCGCATTTATTTGATTTCTCTTAACGCCCTTGAGACAACTGGTGCTCGAGGAACCACCTTAGTCTCGTGTTATTCGTAGTAATACGAACATGTGATAGATCACGTGGTACGAACTGCTTCAATGAGTGATCACACGTGACCAAAGTCGCAATTGTTTGTACGACATAAACAGATTAAATCAGACGACAAACTCGCCTTCCATTAACAACGCTTACTGGAAGAGGAGCAGGAAGATATAGGAACACCTGCTCTGAGATTTATTTATTCATTTGTTTTCTATTGATTAAGCAATGTTATAAAGCTAAAGCATTTTATAAAAGTAAAAGTGGTTACACTAAAGTAAGTTAACGCGTGCAAGGAGATAATCCTCCTTGATCAGCTATATGTGAGAATAAAAAAACAATATAATACCCGTGTATCGCCTTTTTAAGATCTAAACACGTGTAGCAAAGAAACGAAACCTGCAACTACCCTAGTTTTCTTCCTTTTCTTTTTCTTCGGTTCCCCAGAGTGGGTTGGTTAGCTTGTCGAGATACGGCCAAGCAATATACGTACAGTACGTATAAACAATCAGCCAAGAGCAGATACTTCCTGCAAGAACATTCTATAGAAAACGTGGCCCCTTTGGTATCCACTCGGCCATTCACTCCCGAGTGGGAAGTTGAAGCCTTGACAGCCATTTGTCATCCGTCCGTAAACATTTTGAGTTATTAAAGTACCATGTACGTAAGATAAATCAGTCTGAAAGTTGTGTATTGCCTGCCCAATACTTATTATATATTTCTTATATTATTTTGATGTATTATTTTCATAGACAAATTACGAAGATGATCTGCCGAAAGTGGACTATCGACAAGAAAATGTTACCAATGAAACTCCATTATTTATTCTATTCGTTAGGTAAATTTACTATAACATCAATATAAAGTAACGTGTTCCATTTTTATAAATATATGTTATTTTCTATTTCTTTAGCAATTGGATCAGCATTGGTTTATTTCCCACTAATAGCCAAAAACATCGGAATAAGTGCTACAGGATTGGGTGTAATGTTTACAGTTGTTCCCTTCGTCACTACACTAATCAATCCATTATTCGGATGCATCACTGACAAATTCAAGAAAATTAAGTTCATAATTATGTTTTTAACAATACTTCATACCCCTGTTTATTTTTCTATTATTTATATCCCAGAAATTTCAAAAGAAAAATATATTTTTAACGATGTTAAATTTCATTGTGGTGATGATACGTCTTCTATTTTCATCGAATCTTCACAATTTATGACCAAGAATCCGGATAATGAGTCATTAAAGTGTATGATAGAGTATAAAACTTGCAATATAAGTGAAGAATTGTGCCAAAAATCATTTAATTTAACAAGTAAATCATATCTAAACAGCTCTACAGTGTTACGAGTGACGAATATGACATTGGAGAACAATATAACAATGAATCTTTGTTTTCGACAGCTGAATGATACATATAATATTAACTGCTTGTTGGAAGAAGAAGTAAATTCGTTTCTTTACTATCAGTTCTGGCTTTTTGTTATGTTATCATCATCTGCAGTTATTGTTACTGATGTTATTATAGCATTATCAGATGCTGCTTGTTACGAATCTCTCGAAGGAAGAGTTAATCAGTTTGGAAAACAAAGATTATGGCTTTCTTTAGGATGGGGAGTTGCATCTATGTTTACAGGATACATTGTAGAAGCTGTAAATATCAATAACAAAGGGAAAACTGATTTTTCTGTATGTTTCTATATAATGTTGCCTTTGATGATATTCGACATTATCACACTGAAATTTACAAACATGACGAAAGAAAAGACGTCGAAGCATTTATTGAAGGATATTTCAAAAATATTCGTAAAACCTCACCCTTTCTTCTTCATCACAGCTGTGTTTCTTGTAGGGGCATTCTCTGGTTTACAATGGAACTATTCGTTTTGGTATTTAGAAGAACTGGGAGGTAGTAAGATATTAATGGGGACAAGTTCGGCAATTCTTTGTTTTTTTGGTGACATTCCATTTATGTTCATTTCTGGTTGGATCATCAAAAGAATTGGAAGAGACAACACCATGTCTTTGGCTTTTGTTTCCTTTTCTATTTGGTTTTTAACTGCTTCTTACATCTACGAACCTTGGTTGATTATATTGCCTTACATGGTCCAAGGGCCATCTTATGGTTTATTTTATGCAGCGATGACGTCTTATGGTAAACTTGTAGCTGTAGAGGGAACGGAAGCCACTATGCAAACTGTCATGGGAGCCGCATTTCATGGTTTAGGTAAGAATGATATAAATATATATTTGCGGTAAATTTTATTTGTTTAAATTCAAAAAACTTGGATAAGTTTCTTTTTAATTTCACGTTTTCGATGGACACATGTCTTTATTATACTTTTGTGTGTGAGTATGTAGTGTATGTGTGTGGTTTGTATTGTATGTGATGTGTGTTGTGTGTTGCATGTGTCTGTGGTGTGTGATGTATATGGGTATTTGTATGTGTGTGTATGTATGTGTTGTATGTGCACTTCAACGCATACTTCATGATTCTTCTAAGGTTTAGACCGACGGAAGGTAACCTCGGAGATATTTAAAATGGATATGACATAACGAAAGTATAAAAAAAAATGAAATTTTTCCGTGAAAAGCTTAAATCTGAAAAACTTTTATCCAAGTTTTTTGAATTTATAGTCCTGTTTGTTTAAAAATGAATTCATTTATTGCTTGTGTATTTTGTGTTTCAGGGATAGGCACAGGAAGTTTATTCGGTGGAATCGGTTTTGACAAATACGGTGCTCGTTTCACTTATCGTTCTGTAGGTTATTTTGCCATAGGAACTGCCATCATATACAAATTAATAACGAAATTTATAGGAGGAGAAGCTTCTATGGTTAAAGGTATGCAGTTTTTTACATTTCAGTAAACTTATAAGTATCAAAAAATCGTATCAATATAGACAATAAAATATATATTACTATCAATTCGAGAATTGAATAATTATGTATTGTCTTTCAAATATGATATATGATATAAAAATATAGTAGTATAATACTAAAAACGAAATATATGTTTCAATACTGAGAGTTAAACCTGGTTTGTAATTCTCTTCAATAATTCCTTAATTTGGTTTGATGGGCTATGGCATGCCTTTTTCTAAGGAAGTTTTCTTACTGCACAAATATCAGTTTTGTTTTGGCCAAGCCGATAAATCCTAGCATTAATAAGCTGTTCTATAAGACATAAATGGAAAATAAGGACAATAGCACAAGTCTTATATCTGTATAGTTATTTATTAATTTCAATAACCGTTCAATATTAATCGTCAGACGGATGCAATGCAATAGTTTTCAAAGGAGTAACGCGGCTCGCTAGAGTGCCACAACACTTCAGGAATGCTGCTGAGCAACTCCATAACTAAAAGTATGAAAATCTCTGTAACTCTACATTGATAAAGACGTAGGAGTTCCGCAGAAGAATTTTTCAAATTGAGGGGTGCAACCATTAGACAAAGTGTATTGCAACAAAAGGCGGTTTTACTAACAGGGCGAGTGTCTCCCAGAAGGACTTTCTATGGGAAACTGGATGTATTTAAATGTAGACATACAAAGAAAGTCCAGAAAATCTTTCTTAGGCGCAAACTCTGGACCAACGACCATTGTTCAATAGTTTTAGACATTCGGCCAATGATGGGTCTTTAATAACTTCAAATCGTTTTTAATTATACTTACAATAACCATAAAAATATCTCAATTAGGTGATGTTTTTGTCATATGATATATAAAATATGCAATTAATAGCCTCAAGTTTCTTCACGATAACATGAACCTATATGTAATGACGTTTAACACGAACAATACCACATTCTGCTTTCCAATTTGAGGACTAAACTAAAAATATTTTGCATATTTTATACGTATTTTATATAGGAAATTATCTTTCATTATCTTACAATTAATTTCGAAGTACACTGTATAAGTATAACAAGGATTTATTTACACTGTTTCGATATGATGTTTATACCATAACAACATTTTTAAAATAAAGTGCTAATCTTTACACCAAATTCTTATTTCGATTCAACGATTCAAATTGAACTATTATTTCAAAGCATTTATTGTTAATGATAAGGTGGAAATTTTAATAAAAACACACGAAGACACTTTCGTGAAGTGACTCTAAATTAATTTAACTAGAATTCTTCATGATTTTCAAACACAAGACCGTGCTACTATTTAAACACTTGGCGTTTTTTCATCCCTATTTAGTTGATACGAGTATTTCTACACGTTTCGGGCACTGCCCCTCACCAACCAACTAAACATTAAAAAAGTATACATAAATTTTTTAACAAAATAACGTTATACAGAAAAGCTATTTTACAAAAATATATAACAAGATGTATAAATTCATTCGCGAGATGTACAGTACCATTAGATTCTTTACAAACTTGAAAGGTGTACACATGTATAAGACTAATGAAGTTTTGTATATCTGCCTAGATAAATTTTAACACTTTTTTACAAATTTATAATTTAACATTATCTTCTTTATATTTATAGGAAATTTACAAAATACAACCTACCTAAAGTTTTACAATTATACTACATTTACTAGTGAGACTCAGAATATACTTTTCCAACAATGAAATGAAAGGTGGGCTTCACCAACACGAAATTTACGTACATCTGGTTTAAAAACAAGCAATTGATACATAAGTACATAAACAGTATAAAAAAATTGTTTAAAAGGACATTACCTGAGGAGCAAGTTTTAAATCTTGATAAACAATTCCCACATTGAATCTTGCTTCTACATAGATGTAATATATATTTATTTACAAATAAAAGTAACACCAACTAGTAGACTTAGTTAAGTTCTACTTTACAAGTTACACATCAATACACCACAGAGAACCTGCTTCCTCTTTACGTTATCATTATTCAATAAACAATGATCGTGGAAAACTGAATTTAATCTGTTGTATTTTAAGTCTGCAATGTGTTCTTTCAATCTTATATTTAATTTACGTTTTGTTTCACCTATATAAATATTAGTATTACTGCAAGTACATGAAATTTTATAAACTATATTTTGCGTTTCTTCTTTTTCTTATCTAGTTATCTTTGTTAATTGTTAATTGATGTGTAATTTGTAAAGTAGAACTTAACTAAGTCTACTAGTTGGTGTTACTTTTATTTGTAAATAAATAAATAATATATTATATATATAATATATATCACATCTATGTAGAAGCAAGATTCAATGTGGGAATTGTTTATCAAGATTTAAAACTTGCTCCTCAGGTAATGTCCTTTTAAACAATTTTTTTATACTGTTTATGTACTTATGTATCAATTGCTTGTTTTTAAACCAGATGTACGTAAATTTCGTGTTGGTGAAGCCCACCTTTCATTTCATTGTTGGAAAAGTATATTCTGAGTCTCACTAGTAAATGTAGTATAATTGTAAAACTTTAGGTAGGTTGTATTTTGTAAATTTCCTATAAATATAAAGAAGATAATGTTAAATTATAAATTTGTAAAAAAGTGTTAAAATTTATCTAGGCAGATATACAAAACTTCATTAGTCTTATACATGTGTACACCTTTCAAGTTTGTAAAGAATCTAATGGTACTGTACATCTCGCGAATGAATTTATACATCTTGTTATATATTTTTGTAAAATAGCTTTTCTGTATAACGTTATTTTGTTAAAAAATTTATGTATACTTTTTTAATGTTTAGTTGGTTGGTGAGGGGCAGTGCCCGAAACGTGTAGAAATACTCGTATCAACTAAATAGGGATGAAAAAACGCCAAGTGTTTAAATAGTAGCACGGTCTTGTGTTTGAGAATCAGAAAATTATAAAAAACACGGTTTCGGAAAATCGATAATAAATAGAATTCTTCAGTTAACAATAACGAATATAATAAAGAATATTAAAATACGATGAAATCTATGGCGAGTAATAATCTAGGAGATCCCAATTATAAGGGGGGTCACCAAATTTTAGTTGATTTGCTGCTTCTATCTTATGCACGTACGAACATGTGTATTCATGCTGTTTTTATTACAATTTCTACTGTTAAATATTGTGGATGACTTTTTAAAACTACGAATGACTATAAACTAGTTTATAGCAATTAAAGTTGTATAATTTCGTTTTAATTAAAACTATTTATATTAAGTAATTTATAAAACTAATCTTTATATAAAATTATTTAGAAACAGATAAAAACGAAGTAGTGAATATCGAAAACTCAATGATGGAAGAGCCAATTACTGAAAGGAATATTTAAAACTCTTTGTTTACAATGTAAATTATACTTTTTTTTATCAAATATATTAAAACAAAATACATTCTATATTGTGTAATATCATTTTAGTAAATACTCATCAGAAGAACTAAAGAATCAATCAAGGTGTTAATTTATAGCAAGACACATCAAGTTTTACCTCGAAGTGTCAGTTTTGTGGGTGTGAGCACCAACAGACATCCCATTAGGACCGTGTTACATAAAAATTACAAGCTACAAGACTTATAAATACTTGTAGTTTGTAACTTGTAAAGCTTGTAATAATTACAATCGTTATAATTCAACAGGACCATGAATTTGTTTCCATTTCGGTAACTGCAATGGTGATTCGCGTTTTAAGCTCGGAGGGGTTTCGGGCAAGGGTGAACTGAACACTAGACCTTTAATGAAATCACGGAAGAAAAATGGGTGTACTCTGAGCTGTGTTGCATGAAATGCTAACCTAAATTAACTGCACAATCAACCATGTCCTCTGAAATATCTGCAAAACATTGCTGGAGGGATCACCGCAAGGGGTGCATTTACCTATCAAATTTGTCAACCTGTTCAAGGATTGCACTTTATATTTCTGAATGCACTAAAAGGCAATAGTACCCACTTTTTCATATGCTACAACTTTGAAGTATTTTATTAGAGACAGAAATTACAACAGCCCCTTTGATTGAAGAGCTGGATGGTGTGGAAATTCGAACCATTGTTTAGTGCATAGAGACTTGTTATCACCCTGTATAAAGGAAATAATGAAAACATCTGAAATTAATTTTATTATAGTAACAAAATTATTTTTATGCTCGTGAATATTCTAATATAAAGACATAATAGTTAATAGTACAATTGGGTAAAGACTGATTATCTGACTCCATTGGTTTTTTTAAAATATTTTATTAACTAATATAAAGAATTGTTAATGAAAATAACGTTAATGTATAAAATAAAATTTTAAAAAATGCTAATGTAAAGAAGTGTTCTATGCTGTAGGGATGCTTAAATTCAATGTTACGCTTCTTTTTCATGCTTCATAAGACTACAATAGAATAAAGTGGATTAGACAAAAAACCCCAGGTAATTGATATGATCAACAGAATTAAATCTCTCAAATGGCAATGCAGGACATCTGGAGACCACAGATGGTCCACGAAAATTACGATATGGTATCCACGAGAAATGAAGAGACCCAGAGGACGTCCAAACTTAAGATGGGACTATGACATAAAGAAAGCAGCAGGCGCAAGATGGCGGAGAGTAGCAGACGAAAGGCAAACATGGGCACAAATGAAGGACGATTATATAAGGGAGAACACTATAATTGGAAATGGTAGATTAAGCTGAAAATAATGATGATGATAAATAACATATATATACTATTGTATGCATTTGTAGATTTTCACATAAAATGCGACAACAATACATGGATATCAATTATTAACAATTTGAAAAGTTGAAATTATGTCATATACGGCTGTAAAACCTGCGTAAACCGGAATCGCACAGAACCGAATATTTTTTCCTATTTAACAGGTTTTCGTCTTAAACAGGTTTTTTCAACATAGAAAAATTACTCCGTTCTGAAGAATTTTTTCCATTTAGGCAGGTTTCCGTTTTAGACAGGTTATACTGAACACCAGTAATCTTCAGTAACGCAACATTGCATTTTTAGTATGAAACCTGAAATAGGGCTTTTTTCATTGACGTCACGTCACACGATCGAAACTGCTCCGAAACTGGATGGTTGTGGAGCAGTATTGGAGTATAAAATAACATGGCTTTCGCTAAAGAAATCACGAAAACATGACTTCAAGAAAAAGCACTAATTATGCTTTAATTTTCTCTGGCATTTGTATATTTTCATTTCGTATGTATTGTGCTAAATACATATCTGTTAAATCTTGTCAATTAAATCAAATTAAATTATCAATCTGCACACTTAAGTTACCTGTAAATTTGTCGTCATTGATAGAGTTCTGTCTGAAGGTCTTAATGTTGTAGAACTGTAGGAATTCTGTAGAATAACTCTTCTTTTTGCGTTACAGAATTTGAATTGCATCCTACAGAGTAACGCTTATCTTGGTACACGCTTCACTGTACGAACGGCTCCAATATGGCGGCTTACGAAATACGCATGCACAGAACAAACACACGAGACTTTCATACGTCATGTGAAAATGCTTATTGTAAATGCGTATTGTAATATACTGTAATAAAAATTATTACAATTAAGATATCAAATTCACTTCATCCTAGAAACCACCACCACTTCTTTGAGACACTCTTCACTTCTTAATTAAATTGTGTATTTATTTGGCACCGTTGAAATTTAAATTATCAAACAATATGATACATTAACTATAGTAAAAGGACATTGAATTATTTTAAAATAAATTTAAAAATTAATCCGATTAGACTAACGAAATAATGCAACACAACACTTTGAAAATCTGCTAAGGGTAAGGTACCACACGAAAAGATTTATTATAGAGAATTGCTGCCTATTAGACACGTAAAGAACACTCGGAAAAGTCCACGTGTTTGCTTTATCCATTCGGACGGTTGTGTGGCCACTAAGAAGTAGAATTTCAAATTATTACTTTCTAGACTGTTATATATCATATAACAGAGGTAAAGTATGCAAAATCAGAGAGAAATGCAAAATGTTTGGGGTTTTTTGTGTATGGATGTTAGTGTATGTATGCGGAAGGGGGACAATTTTGTTCACCCTATTTGAAGCTTAATAACTCCTGTGCTTCTTGTTAAAAATTTCTAAAATTTTGCGGAAAGGCTTGTGTAGTAAGGGAATTGATGCTGTTATATTTTGATGGCTAAAGATCGAGAGAATGAGGTGATAATGGGGATCGTGCGTATCTCCAGTAGAGTGGGGCTTAATGACGATTTTACTCGTTATTAGCATTTACAATGTTTTATAAAACCCATTTCTACCCTTCAAAATTAAGATTTTTGCTATTTTATAATAGTTAAAAATATAAAAAGTTTTTAAATAAAATATCATAACAGATGGCGCCACCAAATGTTGCCGGGAAAGTTACACAACTCGTTGCTAGATATTTTTTAAACGTATTTACTACAGTAGATTCGCTGTACGACCGCCCACTTCATAAACATCATTATTTAAATTTTCCATTATAAAGAGTTGTATAAAGTATTCTAGTTTATTTTAGTCATGGCCGTGTGAAATTATATAGTTAAAAGGTATATTTTAAGAGACAGAAAAACAGTTAATGGCTATGATATTTTATTACATTAATAATTAATAAAGTCAGGCTGTAAAGATATTCTTTCTTTCAAGAATTTATATTGAAGACAATTCATAAGTTTGTCAAATAATTAACAATTAAAATGTTTATCGAGCGAAAATGTCTTTAAATATATTTAATATACCATAAATTTTATTTTAAAATAAATTATTATATAAATTACACAAACTTTTTATTAATATATTAATCAATTTATTTATTTTTTAATAAATTTTCAAATTTTAATGAGATTTACATTTAATTAGTGAAGTTCTTAAATAATATCTATTTTCAGGGATCTTCTAGCTTTGGTTTCTCAACCTCTGTCACACTTTTTCTTTCTAAAAAAAGTTTATTTTAATTAATTTTATATAAATATTTTAAATAAAATAAATAATAAATATGTAAAGTTTTTTACAACCATTTCTGAAAATTAACGGCGCCATTCATACGAATGAATCCTTTAATGCGAAACTTTTTTGTTCTCCTTTGCCTTTTTTAAAAGAGATTTCACTTATGAAATATTTAAAAGTAACGCTCTGGAACCTTTTCTTTTAATATTTGAAATTGTAATAATTGGAATTTCATTAGAGAAAATAGAGGTTCTCAATTAAACTATGGGTTTTTTAAACTATTGAGTCAATACCCCTTCCAACAAACTTCTTTACAGTTTGATGAAAGAGATGGAAAAGAGAGAAATAGGTAGAAAGAAGTGTTAAGTATGGAAGAGATAAAAACGCATAGGACAGGTGGAAGGATATAAAATAAGTAGAAGATGAGGAAGTGATGGAAGTGTGTGGAACATAACAAAATATGTAGAAGTGGAGAGTATGGAACAGATAGATGTATAAGACATGGAAACGTATGTAAAAAGTGGAAGTAGGAAAAGGTTTTTAAACTGTTTCTAATAATTTGTGTTGATATTATCTATAATTTCTAAAAAAATTTTTGCACATCGCTAATAAAATCAGTAGATTAACAATATGGCACGCCATTTATTGTTTATATTTACTTCAAATAGACATTAATGAGAAAAACCCACTAAATAATTCATAACTACTCTCAATTCTAAGAGATATTTTATTAAAAATGGACATTTCATGAAATCGCAATATCATTTGTTTGAAAATTAACATCATCGCGGCTGTTTTTATAAAGGCAATTTGTGTTTATGTCTAGAGCTTCGTGTTTTATGGCCCTCGTGTATATATATTAAAGGTCTTAGAATTTGTATAAAATTAGCTAACATAAAGATATGGGTTTTTAATGAGGCCTATCAACTTGCTGCTTATTCTAAGATCTCGCGTAAACTAAAACTGCTGCTGGTTTTCGTTACAATTAATTCACATTTCTTATAACATTTTTAAAAAATAATTATTATCTTAAGCCCCGAAATGTAAAGGAAAAATCATACCTTTTATTATAGATTTTTCTCCAGCAATAAATGTCGTGATGCATTTGTAAATTATGGCTGATCCTAAAGAGAAACATCCCACAAAGCGATAAGTCAACTGACTATTATAATTATCAAAACCAATTCCTCCCAACAGACATCCCGTACCTATACCTAGAAAACAAATTATAATTATTCAAACTTCGTAATTAATATATTTATATATTTTTTATGCACTTTTATTATGAAATTAATCAAATGAATCACAATTTACACCATGATATCCATGTAAAAACGTGATTTCATAGCCATATATTGTATTCTAATTAGGAGATTTTAACATTGAAACGTGTATAAATTGTTTAAATGAGAATATTATACATTATATATCAAAACATTCCTAAATATGTATTATGAGAACATTAGTTATGTAGTCGGTTAGGTAATTAAACTCTGATAAATAATTCAATAGGAATCAGAGGAATACAGATTTAGATGGTGAGAGGAAAACCGGATTTACAATAAAAAATTAATAAACTGCAAATTATGTCTCACACTACGAGTTTACAATTTAATTTCTCACATTTTCAACATTAAGATATTATTTGGTGGAAGAAATACATACTGTAGCGAGTCATAAATCCAGCCCTGTGTAAGGAGAATGCTCCTGCATGCTCTTTACCAAGGGTTGGACTTTTTTCAGTGAAGAATGTCTCGTGGAAAATTCATTCCATTCAAATAACTGTATGAACAAAGACGATAAATCTCTTCTATACCCAGAATAAGGATTTCTATTGCGTTTTCCATATGTAGATTCCACTCTCTCTTCTTTAGAAAAGTTCTTACTGGTCTCTGGATAGAATCAACGTGAATAATGTGAATCAACACGTGATATATGCAAACATTTTAAGCTAAACATGTTTCTCATAACGCTCATTATAACTATCCATTTAACGTTTGCATAGTAAATTATTAATATATATGAAATTAAAAATACATACGTATCTAAATACAATAGAGATTTAATTATTCATTCTAAATAGAACTTGTGTATGGAAAATTTCAGAAAGAAGGTAAAGAAGAGAATAATATCTTGCAAATTTAATGAAAATCTTAAATAAGTATGATTTATAAATAATTTGCATCAAAAGTTGAAAATTTTTATAATAATTTTTCACCATTACGTGCACATTTTTGTCCTCCAAAAACAGATTTTTTTGGTCATCTTGTCAAACTTTGTGATCCAATTTCTTTCCCTAATCATGTTGTACACAAATATCATTTTTGAAACTTTTTAAGACTATTACACGCACAACACTTTCCCTTAAATAAATGATGTGTTATTAGGCTATAAGTAAACGTAAATAAAAAAGGTTAAGCTTGACAAAATAGTACTGGAAATGGGCAAAATATTTTGCGCGTGGCTCAGCACAATACTCTGAATAATTGAGTGTAGTTGTGAGGATAACGAAAAGCTGGATGATATAACCGATAGAAATGAAAATTATAATGTATTAATAAAAGAAAAATTAAGGTATCCTTACCTAGGCCATGAAATGCTGCTCCTAGAATAGTTTGCATAGTCGCTTCCGTTCCAGGAGGTGCTACGAGTTTCCCATACGACGTCATGGCTGCATAGAAAAGACCGTAAGAGGGTCCTTGAACTAAATCGGGTAACAAAATCAACCAAGGATTTCTAATAAATGAAGCAGTAAAAAACCAAATGGTAAAGGTGATAAAAGCCAAACACACGCTATTGTCTCTTCCAATTCTTTTGATAATCCAACCAGAAATAAACATAAAAGGTACTTCGGCCCAAATGCAAAGCATTGCATTATGTAATCCCATTAATAGTTTACTTCCTCCCAAATCCTCCAAATACCAATAGCCATAATTCCATTTTACACCAGAAAATGCACCTACAAGAAATGAAGCAAACACAAGGAAGAAAGGATGACCCTTCACAAATATTTTTCTGACATCTTTTAATATATTATTTGACGATTTTTCTTTCCTCATATCTGTAAACACCAGCGTTATTACATCGAAGAAAATTAAAGGCAACATTATGTAGTAACTTAATGAAAAATTTGTTTTCCCTGTGTTATTGGCATTTGCTAATTCAACGATGTATCCGGTACCTATAGATGATATTCCCCATCCAAGAGATAGTAAATACCTTTGTTTTCCAAATTGATTAACTCTTCCTTCCAATGATTCAAAACAAGCAGCGTCCGATAAGGCTATGACAGCATTGGTTATAATAAGAGCCAATGATACTAATACGACAAATAACCAAAATTGATAGTAGTGAAATGAATTGAATTCGTGGTCTTCCTTGAAACACGAGGCATTGCAATTATCAGATAATTCGTGAAAACAGAATGAAGATGCAAAATTATTATTCTGGAAGGTCATGTTGTTGACTTCTAAGGTGTCAGAACGATTAAGGAATGGCTCGCTGATCAAATTATATACATTTCGACACGAAATATCGTCGTCGTAGCAAGTCAAACACTCTACTCGGCACTCAATACTTTCGTTATTCGGACTTCTCATTAAAAAATGAGGAGACTTAATGAAAACTGACGTATTGCTGTCATCACAATACAATTTTACATCAGAAATAATGCGAGTTTCTTTTAAGATTTCGGGAATAAAATTGATTGAAAAGTAAACAGGCGTAATTAAAACAATCAGGAGGATGATAATGAATTTTATTTTCTTGAATTTATCGGTAACGTATCCGAATATTGGGTTCATAAAAACTGCAAGAAATGGGACCGTCAGGTAAGTGATACCCAATCCTGTAGCACTAACTCCAATGTTTTTAGCTATTAGTGGGAAGTAATTTAAAACTGCTGCCGCGGCTACAAAATTAATAATAAGAAATATTAATTTAAAGAATTTTTATATTAATTTGATATTACACAAATTACCGAGTGAATAGAAGAGATAATGAAGTTTCATCGGTAGCATTTTCTTGTCGATGGAACATTTTCTGCTTCTAGGTATCACCATGTCCACTGAATTTTTATGAAAAGTACGCATTAAACAATAATTAAACGGATTCCTGTGAATGAATAATTCAAAATTTATAAATATTTATATTATTTTTTATGTGAAGAATTCAAATTTAATTACTAATCTTTCAACATTCATTTTTAAAACTTTATAGGCTACTCGTGTTCAACTTGTATAAAGCTAGGTACAGATGTAAATAAAGGTGATCATTGAATACCTTTATTATACATAAATAAATTTTAGAAAATTTAAATTTAGCCTATATTCTGCTTAATGTCAGGTGTTTCTTGAAAAGTTTTGACTGAATCAAGAGAAAATTTCTTTTATTATTGTACATCGTTAGCGAATTCGTGAAATTTCTTCATCGATCTGTTACATAGCAATATTACAAGGAAAGTACATTTATAAGTCGAAGTCAGTAGACATTCTCTAGTCTTTTCTAGTTTGAAGTTATTGATTTTCCTTATCACTCTTGGGGTTCTTATACTCTGTCCGGCTTTGTAGATGTTCCCACTAACTGGGAATATTTGCAAAGCCTGTCGGGATTGTCTGTCTGTCTCTATCAACTTTAGTTTATCTCTATCTTCTCTATCTATCTTAAGTCTCTCGGTACAGATATCGTACAAAATTGCCTATATTTAATATTTTATATAAATCCGCTAATTTCTACTATTTATTCTAATTTCCGCTATTTACTTGCTCGAAAATCGAATATTTTATTTCATTTTAAATTTAACTAATTCGTTTTTATATTAAATTATAAGAAGAAAGTTAACATTTTCAAGAGACATTAGGCTTTTTCTTCTGTCGATTATGCTTCTAATCTGTGTGGTCGAGGCCTCCTAAAGCGCGAGGTTCCTATACAAATGCTTAATAACTATGTCTTTTAGGTTCTAATACATGTACAACATGGGTGTGTGTGTTATATATGAGCATAGGCCTTTTGTATAGAAAAGTTTAGAGGTCCATACTCAATTAGTCTAGTCTATATTTTACACAGGAAGCGAATGTGCACAATTATAATTATAACTTATATTTAAAATTTTATATAGAAAAATTGTAAATATTTTAAAATTAAACCTCCAATATATATATAATAATAAATGAAAAACATTTTATAAGAAACCTACTAAAATACTCTTGGTATTCCCGTATGTTGTTTAATGACGATGCCAGAAACGAAGAGAGATATCTACTTGATATCTGTTAAGTTTTAAACAGTCGTTTAAATGTTTATCTTAAAATATAATATAAATAATTATTATTTCGTTTAAAATATAACTTACATGTTAATAAATTTGTAATATTTAAGAAAAGAAAACTAATCATTTCTTACTTTGCGGTTCTTCACCTACGCTTTATGAGAGTTTCTTAAGTGTATGGAATAAATACGTGGCTAGTTTCGCATGCCAATGGCCATTTTCGAAAGATTGTACGAGGAAACCTTATCTAGAAGTTTATATAACATATGAGGTTTAAAGTTTAATTTAGTATCGATTGTTATTCACAGTTATTAACGTTTAAAATGTTAATTACA
The DNA here is from genome assembly GCF_030686945.1 of Centruroides vittatus. Taxonomy (NCBI): domain Eukaryota; kingdom Metazoa; phylum Arthropoda; class Arachnida; order Scorpiones; family Buthidae; genus Centruroides; species Centruroides vittatus. The sequence continues at coordinate 208,459 of NW_027122532.1, forward strand.
TCAATTTTATTCAATGGAGAATATTTAAAGTAACTAAACGAAAGTGTTTAGGAGTAAAATTTTAGGAGAAAATCATGTTTAAAGGCAAAAAATAGGTATAAATTGATTTGCTATATATATTTTCGCGCATGAAACTCGAATATTTTGATTCAATTCTAATATAGGAATGTAAGTAATACTCCCAGAGTAATACTCCCAGATAATAAGACGGTGTTTAATTTACAATATCTTGTATAAAGTATGTTATTCTTTCAAACTTTTTAGGAGATTAGAAAAATACAGTCGAGCGTCGGTAAGTGGAATGGCCGGAAAGTGGAACGATTTTCAGTCGGACTGTGTCGTGCTGAATCGAACGTTTTTGATACTAAATTTACTTCTAAAGTATAATTTTCATGTTTTTTATATTCTTTAATATATTTATTTTGTTTGTACAAAATGCAGAAATAATTTTTAACGATACGATAGCCTCGATGATTATTATAAAAATTTTCGTTAGGCTTAAAATCGAACGAAAATTCAACACGAAGCGACACGCAACGGAGAAAAATTTGAACATCGGACAGGTTAATGTATTTTTTCGTACAAAGTCGGAAACTGGAACAAATCATTAACTGGAAGGACCCCAGTCCCCAACTGGTTCCACTTATCGACGCTCTACTGTACGTTGAAAATGCAGAAGTCTTTTAGGAAGAGATTTTAAGAATGGTTTGAGAAACAAGGGTAATTCAAAGGCTTGAGCATTAATTTGAAGGATTAGTGGAGGTAGATGAAACGTATAATAGGAAGTGTGTCGTTACACGGTAGAGAGCTTTGAACTTGGATGGTGTTAGGTTAGGTTAGGTTTAGGTTGGGTTAGGTTAGGTTAGGTTAGGTAAAAGGAGTAACGAATAGGTCGATTCCGTCCTCCAGTTTCCGATCATCTCCGATCATAGAGATAATCGTAATCTAAGAGAAAGGGATGATCGTTTTTACTCTAGGTCACAGTACAAGGTAACTTATCCTATACAATTCACGAAATGTGATAAAAGTTTACTCTCCATCGTATATTACTAACGATATATTTTTATAATTTCTTTATTATAATTCTTTCTTATTTATACTTCCTTTTGCTTTCTATTCATCGCATCAATTTCACGATATTTGTTTTATAAATTTTCTAGCACAGCATCTCCTATTTTAAGACTGACATCGCTTTACCACCAATGCTTTACAACCCTCTATGCTGCGCGGCCGCGCACGAGAATTATGTGCCGCGCAGGCGAGCATGCACACTGATTTGAATTGTTGTTTACTTATTTCTCACTCTGTCTGCAACATGATTATTGCTACGTGTATTTCGATTAAATCATTGACAAAAGATAATATTGTGTATGGAAATATATTTTAAAATAAATTTTAATCTCTACTTTATAATTAATTATTTTAATTTTTATAGGAAAAAATAAGATTTTTTATATATATATCTGCTCAGAAAAATTTTTTGCTCAGATTCTTCTCAGCAAAAATTGTTTTTTGCTCAGAGAAGTACCTGTTCCGCTCATCTAGAAAAAAAATAGAGGGAGCATTGTTTACAACTACCGTTTTTACTCTATTTTTTGTGTGAAATATCCTCTTGTTTGTTACTTATCTCTTCCTAGTATTATATAATTTGATTATTTTTCCGGGAACGTAATTCCAATTTATAACACCGAACATACGAAATAGGAAGACTCGTTTTACGGCGGTTTACATAAAATAAGATCCTAAAAGTGTGTTATTCTATATTTATTAAATTTCTGATTACAATAAAATTTTCAGAAGTGTTGAACACAAGATTGTGTTAATAACAATCACACGGCTTTTTCCACCTTTATTTAGTTGATACGGTACACGTTTCGGGCCTTGTGCCCCTGTACTTTCGTCCAAAAAAAAAAAAAAAAACAAAACAAAACACCACCAGAGAGCTTGGATTCGTTTCAACTTCTCTCCACGTTATTATGTAAATTTCAACTATCGCACAATCCAAACACCGCTCAATAGAAAAAAGTTTAAACTAAAGCTAACACTTGAAAGACTTGTCTAGAAATTTGTCCCAACATAAACGTACCAAAGGAAGTGCTCAAACAAACTTGGAAAACGTACAGTACATTAATCGTCTCTAATAGGAGAAAGAAGATAACTAATAGTAAAAACCTGTCCCACTATTACCCAATAGTTGATATAATTTTATTACTTTATTATATTAAATAGATGTACCTTTTTTAATTTAAATAGATGTACAAGAATTTTATGGTTTTACAACCTTCTAATTCTCGGGCTTGTAATGTGCAAACTTATCGTGTGCGAGTGCCATACTGGGGGAAGACTGGTACGTTACATACGTTTTAAAATGTTTATACAATTTGCCTGTAAATAATGTTAAAACGCTGTATACACTATTTCTTATATTATTTTAGTTGACTGATGAGGGGCACAAGGCCCGAAACGTGTACCGTATCGACTAAATAAAGGTGGAAAAAGCCATGTAATTGTTATTAACACGATCTTGTGTTCAACACTTCTAAGACAATACAACACGGTTTCACAGCAAATCAATAAAATTTTCAGTTTACTATTTATTTAAATATTGATAAATTTATTCTACTTGTAATTGCAATTAAATCCCGATTTAGACCCGTCCCTTATTTACTCCAGAAGTTGGCACTAAATAGAGTGTGAAGCTAAACAAAAGTATTCCAAACAATAAGAATTTACACAGTACAGATGTATAAGTCACGTGATATGGTTATTTGTGTGTTCAATATCCATGGAGAATGTCCACTCACGCGTATAGGAGAGCGTTATATTAAAGAAGTAAAACCCAACTTAATGCATATTATTCACTGCAATTACAATTCGTTTTTATAAGAAGGCATTTAAAAAATATTGTTTATAGATAAATATCTCATAAACATTATTCAAGGGCGAAATTGCCGAAATATTAAGAGTATAATCAATAACTGAGTAAGGGTGTCAAGGGCTCTGATGCAAAAATTATTATACAGCACCACAAAATTTTTATTTTTGTTAATTTTATAATTTATACTAGACCCCTCGCTTTACGACCAATATAAATACCCTGTTATTAGTCTGTATGTAACCTTCTATATTTTTGTATGTCTGCGTTGTGTAATATTTGGGAGGGTTATTTAATTTCCTAAAGCTGAGAAATAAGGTATTCCATTCCACAGCTGCGATATGATTTACTAAACTCCGTTAGGTCGTAACCGCGGGGGATCTGCTATATTTGGGCTGCAATTTGAAAAAAAATGCACCTATAAATTCCGTATGTCTGTCTCTGTCTATACTTAATCTCGAAAACAAGGTTAGAAAGTTTAAAGACGAGACGGATATAGAAAGATTAGGAACAGGAGGCCCCGATTAACAAGACTAAAACTTGGTACCCCGGCATTGTGACCACGTCAGAATAGATAATTGCTCGTTAATAATTAAATTCCAATAAATAAATGTTTTTTATGTCACTTATCAAATTTAAAGGCCATCATTTAATTATTTTATCAATGGTTTCATTTGTATATTTTTAAAGTAAACACTTCAACATCACTCTATAATTATATAAAGTAAAACCTGACCTAGTTATTTAAATAAAAATCCAGCAGAGAGTTGAGTAACTTTCCAGGCAAAAAAGTTAAAATTTTATGTACCGCCATCTGTTATAAGATTTTATTTTTAAAACATTTTTAAATTATTAATTATTATAAAATGACAAAATGTTTAATTTTGATAGTGTAGATAAGTGCTAATAAGTAAAATCTTTAATAAGTCCGAATCTGTTCGAAATATGATTTCTCTCTCGACCTTTAACCTCCGAAATTTAACCCTATAAACCATCATGAACTCTATAAACAAGTGTTTAGACAGTTAATTCGTTATGATATTCTGTTTCTCTACATCAACACTGTTCCTTCCTTAGCTCTCTATCTGTATCAATAGTAAAAAAATGTCAAAATTTTCATCCACCATTTCTTGTACATTTTTATCTTAAAAAGAAAACAGGCGATTTTTCATCTTGTGAAGCTGTGATCTTTTTCTTACTTATACCCTAAAATGCTACTACCAGAATAGTATGTTGCATTGGTTGCTTCAGTTCCAGGTGGTACTATGAATTTCCCATTAGAGGTCATGGTTGAATAAAAAAACACAGTAAGAGGGTTCTCGAATTGAATCGGGTAACAAAATCCGCCAAGGATTTCTAATAAATGAAGCAGTAAAATAATGAATACATAAGGTAATAAAAGAGACAAACACACGCCATTATCTCTTCTAATTCTTTTGATAATCCAATCAGAAATAAACATAAAAGGTACATCAGCTCAAATGTATTCTATTCCTTTGTGTAATCCCATTAATAGCTTACTTCCTCCCAAATCCTCCAAATACCAATAGTCATAATACCATTTTATTCCTGTTAATGCTTCTACAAGAAATGCAGCCGGAACAAATATATATTCAAAAATAAATTTTCTTAATATAAAACTTCATACCAAATAACGAAAAACAATTACAGTAGAGCATCGATTATTCGACTTAATTGGGGACTGGAGTTAGTCGGATAACCGAAAAGTATGAAAAAATACATTATTAGTATAGTGTATTAGGTCTGGTTTAAATACTAGCCTCCCTTTCATGGTCGAGCCAGTGCTGCCAGCTAAAACATGCAAAAATTTAACAAAAATAATATTAAAGTAGCCAAGACATAACCAAATATTGTAGCGCCACATCACTAGCGGACATTTGAATTTGCCGACTAGAACGCGGTCGGTTAACCGATAAGTCGGTTAATCGAGGTTCGGATAATCGGTGCTCTACTGTATTACAAGTTGCAAAAAAAATTGTCTCAGGCATGGAGTCGTAGTGTTCATCTAATTCGTCTGTATTTACACGGAATATAAGAGAAAAGAAAGGTCTCGAACTTATCGAAAGGTGAAAGGTAAGCGTAAAGATGGGTTTGGGTTAAAAGTGCCAACGATTTCTTCTATTTTACTGTGCCATGGACATGTAGACAGCTCAGTTCGACTTAAAGAAGATGAACTGTAACAAATATTTAATAAATTATAATACATTTGTTACAAATAATATACATTTTAATAATAAATTCCGGTATAATATTCGATTATATATTTTCACATTTAAATAACTCAAGTTAACGGAAACGAATTTCTTATTCAGTCACATGGATAACATTCCTCGTGTTCAGCTTTTTCCTCGTTTTCCTCCTCCTTATCTTTAAAAATACAAAACATAAAAATGTTATTATACAGCTTAAAATACAGCAAATCGTTTATATTAAAAATCATATATCAGAAGCATTTTTTAAATATATTCTTTTCTAATTTATTAACAGATCAGGCAATAGAATAAAATCGAACTAATATAGTTAATCGGGGTCTTCTGCCCTTAAGCAATACAAAAGGAGTTATTTGTTAAAAACTGATAGTAATTATCAAGATCCTGCACTTGTTTAGAACAGAATACTTCTATATGTATTATATTGTACCAACAAAATTACAATATAAACTTTATCACAGATACCTTTTATTACAGATCTTTCTCCCGCTATAAATGTCGTGATGCATTTGTATATTCTGGCTGAACCTAAAGAGAAACATCCGATTACCATAATTATCAAAACCAATTCCTCCCAACAGACATCCTGTACCTATACCTAGAAAACAGAAGAATAAAACAATTAAATTAAATTAGATGATTATACTTTATATATTATAATATTCCTCAAAATGCTTTACAAAATTATTTGTAACGCATTGCAGCGAAGGAATTAAAATTTGCTAAATAACTCAATAGGAATCAGAGCATACAAAGACATGGGCAGAAGAGCAGGGTTCACATATAAATTAAGTAAATCACTACTTAAAGTTCACGTGATGAAATTACAGCTTAATATTTTGAATTTTTACATTATTATTATTTGGTAAAAAGTAGAATCTTATATATTATTAACTTAGAACCACAAGGAGTGCCCTTGTGCAATGAGACATGCCCTATATTTCTCTGATAAGATCTGAATGTGTTGCGGAAAATTCAATCCATTGCAATAACTGTATTAACAGAGGCGCCAAATTTTTTCTTATTTCAAATATAGGAAGGACTCGAGTTCGATTTCCAATCCGTAGATTCCGCTATCCTTTTTTTAAAGAGACTTACCAACAATCTTTGAATAGAATCAATATAAGATTATCATAAATATTATGAATGGAGATAGGATGTATGCAGACGCTTTAAGGAACACGTGTTTCTTCATGTTTCTCATTATAATGATTAGGTTAACATTTTGTTATGTAATTACTATTGAGTTTAAAATTTAAAATATCCATATATTTAAATACAGTAGAAATTTGATTATCCGGAGCAAATGGGACGTGTGTATGAAAAATTTCAGAAACGAGGTGAAGAAGAGACGAAAAGTCTTGCAAATTTAATGAAAATCCAATATAAGTGTGAATTACAAATAATAATTTTACAGTCTAACCAACACGATAACTATTATGTAGAAGTGTCAATTCGAATGAAATATACTAAACGTCAAATTTTAATTTAAGTAGATACATCGTTTAGTATATATGAAGGCAAAATATAAAAGTTACGTTTGCAAGAATTTAATAAATGACACTTGCATCACAATTTCTCTTATTGAGGCCATGTCCCGTCAGAATTATAATAACATGTTATCAAATGTTCTATTTTTTTTTTTTGTCAGCGTAACTGCACGAAGCTTTAAATCCTTAAAGCTCTGAAGATGGACGTAGCAAAGAAATGAATTTCTTCGCTATGCCCATCTTGTTGTGAATCGTTTCTTTCACGTTGTTTACTCCCATTCCAATGTCAAGTATAATCATCATCATTCTTAATCCGGTCATGCAGAGTTTATTAAATCAATTCGGGTTGATAGTCCGTCTTTTTCTACATCATCACCCGTTCCCTTTCTCGTTTTTCTATTTGTGTCAATAGTAGCAAATTGTCAAAATTTTCTTCCGTCATTTCATGTACATAATTATCTTTCAAAAGCATTTTTTTGTGATCTTGTTATACTAAATATACAATCTCTGCTTGTGATTATGTGACCAAGTGTCATGTTTGAAGATTTGTTAAGGTTACTACGCATATAACACTTTTCTTTACCTAAGGAAAGTATTATTTGGGCATAAATAAGCGTAAGTAAATAAGATTGAGCTCGAAAAAGTAGTATTGGGAATGGCCTAAATAGTACGTGTTCGTACAGCACAACACTGAATAATTGTTTCGTGTTGTTCAATCAGATAACCGAAAGACGGATAATCAAAACCCTACAACAATCAGAATTAGAATATATTTAATTAAAACAAAAGTAGCTTTTCTTACCTAGACCATAAAATGATGCTCCTAGAATAGCTTACATAGTCGCTTCCTTTCCAGGTGGTGCTACGAGTTTCCTATACGACGTCATGGCTGCGTAGAAAAGACCGTAAGAGGGTCCTTGAACTAAATCGGGCAACAAAATCAACCAAGGATTTCTAATAAATGAAGCAGTAAAATAATGAATAGATAAGGTAATAAAAGACAAACACACGCCATTATCTCTTCCAATTCTTTTGATAATCCAACCAGAAATAAACATAAAAGGTACATCAGCTCAAATGTATTCTATTCCTTTGTGTAATCCCATTAATAGCTTATTTCCAAATCCTCCAAGTATCAATAGTCATAATACTATTTTATTCCAGTTAATGCTCCTACAAGAAATGAAGCAGAAACAAGGAAAAAAGGATGAGCTCTTACAAATAGTTTACTGAGACTTTTAGTATATTGTTTGAGGATTTTTCTTTTCTCATGTCTGTAAACATTATTGTAATTATATCGAATAGAAATAAAAGCAACATTATGTAGTAACTTATAGAAAAATTGGTTTTTTTCTGCGTTATTGACATTAACTAGTTGCACAATATATCCGGTAGACATAGAAGACATTCCCCATCCAAGAGATAGTAAAAGTCTTTGTTTACCAAATTGATTAACTCTTCCTTCCAGTGATTCAAAACAAGCAGCATTCAATAAGGATATCAGGCTGTTAAATAAAATAATAGTTAGTGATGAAAATATGACAAATAACCAAAATTGATAGTAGTAAAATGAATTGATTTTATGATTTTCTACGGAGCATGAAGCAGTGCAATTATCAGGTAATTCGTGAAAACAGAATGAAGATTCATTCTGAAAGGTTATGTTCTTGACTTTTAAGGTTTCAGAACGGATTAAGGAATGGCTCAGTAATTAAATTATATACATTTCGACATGAAATATCATCGTTGTAGCAAGTTAAACACTCTACTTGGCACTCAATAGTTTCGTTATTCGGAATTCTCATTAGAAATTCAGAAGAATTAATGAAAATTAACATATTGCTCTCATTACAATACAATTTTACATCAGACGTAATACGATTTTCTTTTAAAATTTCAGGAATACAAATAATTAAAAAGCAAACAGGGGTAATAAAAACAATCAAGAAGATGATAATGAATTTTATTTTCTTGAATTTATCGGTAATGAATCCAATAGTTAGGTTAATAAAAACTGTAAGAAACGGAACTATCAAAAACGTCACACCATATGCTGTTGCACTAACTCCAATATTTTTAGCTATTAGTGGGAAGTAATCTGTACCTGCTGCTGCAGCTAGAAAATTAACAATAAACAATATAGAGAATTTATTAATGTAAATATTGTTTATATTAATTTGATATTAGATAAGTTACCAAAAGAGAAGAAAAGATAATGAAGTTTCATCGGTAGCATTTTCTTGTCGATAGAACATTTTCTGCTTCTACATACCCTCATGTCGACTAATTATTTGCAAAAAGTATGCAATAAACAATAGATAAATGGATTTCTACGAAAGAATAATTCAAAATTTATAAATGTTTATGTTATTTTCTATGCGAATTCAAATTAAATGACTGAAACGTTTATCACAGTTTCAAAATATATTGTTAAGCTTTTATACTCGTATTTAACTTGTAAAGCCAGCATATTAATGCAAATAAAGATGATCATTAATTATATATACGTAAATTTTAATAAATTTAAGATAAAATACATAAAATATAATATTTCGAATAACAATGGCAACAAAACTGACATTCTGATGTTCTTTCTGAAGTATCCAATTTAAATTCGGGTTGCATTTTCAGAAATTGATTTGAAACAACACTTTTAAATTAAAATGACAAGTCTTACAAGATATTTTCTAAGAAATTTCTCTTAGATAGTGAGACCCGAATTCGTCGGATCATCTTCCACTAATTTTGGGCGTAGCCAAATTTAAATTGCTACGCACAAAAGCAGACGCACAAGAATACGTCACAATGCACTTAAGTATAGTAGTGTCTTGCCCTTGCACGTCATACGTTTTCTGTTGACGATAAAGTCATGCCAGTCATCTATCTAACACCTTACACGGGAAAAGTTTGAAGTGAAATAACGTGACTTTCGGTTTGCAACAGAAGTTCGTATATAGTTAATCGGGGCCTCTTGCTTTCTGTATGTGATCTTTAAATTCATTTATCTAGTATGATTCTTGAGATTGAGGAAAGACAAACAGATAGACAGACTATCATATGACTGTTTACGCCTAAAGCTTTTATTTTGTATGTTTTAAGGTGGGATTTTTACAAATGCTTATGATTTCTTATTGTTAGAGCCTCATATAAGTACAATACAACCGACTGCCCTGTATAGTCGCATAGCCCTCCACGCTTAGAGGAATTTAGAGGTTGGTTCTTTGTTAAAGCTCAGCTCTTTGGGTTTTAAAAAGCTCTGTTGTATATTTTGTCCAGAAAAATATGAAATTGACTTTTGCACAATTATAATAATAACTTATATTTAAAGTTTTATATAGAAAAATTGTAAATATTTTAAAAATTAATTTGAAAATCAGTTGATTCGCTATATATTTATTATTCATTAAAAATCAGGAGTGTTTTAGGAAGAGATATCTAAGATTGGTTTTAGAAACAATGGGTTATATACCCAGGTAATTCATGCGCTGGCAAATTTCTTTCAATTACACTTCTTAAGCATACTTATTTACATAAGTAAACACAGATTAACTAGTTTGTTAGGTTTTCAACATACGCATTCCGAAAACCTACCGTATTATATAACGGACTTTCGGCTTTACTGGACACATCCTCGTTCGAATTAGTCTGTTAACTCGAGGTTTTGCTGTATTATAATTCTATTAACTATAGTATACTGTACATATCAATAAACAGATAATAATTTTCTACATTTGATGAACTTTTCGGCAATTTCTCTGTTTTATATCGACCGAAACAACAACAAGTTAAACACTTATTTACGAAGGCGAAAAATTTCCTATCTTCCTATCTTCCTATATTTTTGAGAATATCTTTTTGTGAACATTAATAAAGAGTTAAAATAATCTAAATTTGTAGTAATTTGGTTCTATTATTGAAATTTAAATGTAATAGAATTTTATAATGCTATTTTTTATTATTTTATTCTTATAATTATACAAAATTATCTGATCTGTTTACTTGACGACGCGAATATTGTATCTGATAATATCGAAGTACTTACCCTATATTAAATAAATTGCATACACGTACAAAACTACTATACTGTACTTATCACACAAAAACACTTAGTAGTAATATCCTATTCTATTAGTTTCGATATCGAAGTAGCCAATCATAGGCGAGGATTTGATTCATGTGACATATGACATACGGCCATGTCTATATTTTCAATACAGACATGACCAACGGAAAGCGAGTTTTTCAATCACACCACGTCTACTCCTGTAAAATGAATGGTTTTACAGGAATTCACACAACCTTCCTTACAGAAAGGTTTGACTTTTATTGAATTTTTTGAATAAATTTTTATATAATAGACTACTAATTTTATGTAGCTTTTTGCGCATCTTAATATTTTAAATGATTTTAGTCAATTATGCATTTATCACTTTATTATTTAATAAATTATAATACATTTATTACAAATAATATAAATTTTGAAAAATAAATTCCGATGTAATATTCGATTATATATTTTCACATTTGTATAATTCCAATTTAACGGAACGAATTTCTCATTATTTACATGTGGATAAGTCTTCCAGTTTAGGTTTATCCTCGGTTTCTTCTTTCTTATCTTTAAAAATATAAAATAAATAAAATAAAATAGAAAATTGTTATACTGTTTAAAATACAGAAAATAATTTATAATTAAAAAAATCATATACAAGAAGCATGTTTTTGATTTTTCCAATTTATTAATGAATCGGGCGACAGGATAGAATCAAGATGCAACAGACAATGATAGCCTATATCATTCAATACTAAAACACTCCTTTATTACAAACTGATAGTAATTCTGAAAATCATGTTTTTAAGAAAGGAATGTTTGAAGGTAGCACTTATAGAAACAAAGGTGTTAACTAATTTTCTTTAAAATTAATACAGTCGAACTTCCAACAAAGACCACCTCTAAACGGCGAGTTTTTTCCTGAAATGCATACAAAAATAACCTCCGAACAATGACCATTTTCATGTTCCTGTCAGTGGCCGTTGTTTAGAGGTTTGACTGTATTTAAAAGTTAAAAATATTTTTATTTTAAAAATTAAAATGTATGCAAGGTTTTGGTAGTTATTTAGAAAATATGATAGTAAAGTATATTATATCAAAACAATTTTTCAATATCACTGATATCTGATTAGGTGATACTTAAACTATTTTATAAATAAATATGTAGGCTACACATAAAACATACCTCCTATTACAGAATTTTCTCCCGCTATAAACACGGTTATGAACTTATATACAACAGCAGCACCCAAAGTAAAAAATCCTGTAAAACGATATGTCATTCGACCGCCATATTTCTCGAAGCCGATTCCTCCTAGTAAACTTCCTGAACCGACGCCTGTACATTAAATAACACATTTTCAACTTTTTAAAGTTATACATTCTGGGTTATAAGTAACTAAGTACTGAGAAATCACTATAATTTTTATTTTCCTAAGGCAAAGTTGAAGAGAATTATTAGACATTTACCGCACTGAATGGAAACATGGATAGGTACTTAAAACTTCAACGCAGGTACTGGTGCCGTCTACCAACGACACGTTTTCCTCTGGTCGTGATGAGGTTGGACAGGCACTTCGTCTGCACGGAAAATTGGCCGAATCTGTGGTCATTTTAGCTTCGAATGACAACTCTTGATTGTTTTCGGAAAGATTATTGCATGACAACCTTTTACTACAACCCACTATCTCTGCACAAAGACCACTGATTTCCACACTTTATATCGTGCAGCAGTCCGAGCTCGCTCCTGAACAGACAAACAGTCGGCCATCCTTTTTTGCCACTGCGCGAGCCTACGGTTACTGCTCATACCAGTGATATACAGGAGTTATAATTGATTGATGTACTGTACGTGTCATACAAACTTTGTTGCGATAGCATTATTATTACAAAAAGTTTTGCAATTTCTCAATGCCTAGTTACTTTCCACCAATCCTGTATATTTATATGTCTAATTTATAGAGATAATTCTGAAATAAATTGACATCTGCTCTCATTCAAAATCAACATAAATCTTGATTAAAAGTAAACGATATAAACAAAATTAAAACAAAAATAATAAATAAGAGAAAGACTGCACAAATATTCTGACATTGTAATGACAGATGTAAATATTTCAGTTCTATAGGTCTTGGAAGTCCATATTCTTACTACATGTCGTTAGAAATTTTCTCTGAACTCTTCAACTCTACTAGAGCTCTAGTGGATAACACCACTGAACACTGATAGTTTGTCACGGGTTCGTCCTTTAATTTCGGGTTTTCTTCACGTCGTTATATAGGAACTAGTTCCAAGTAAATAGGAGCCAATTCCCATAGAATATACGTTTTCTTCTGCGTGTTACCTCCCTTGGCAGATAGCCCATGTGTTGCATACCGTATCCTATCAAACCCCTATGTATTTTCAGTAAAAATTTGAATCTTTGCTGAGAATGGAAGGGTTTGATGGGATACGGGAAGGGGAAAGTTGTCACATGTTTTAATATACATGTGTCAACTTCTAATTATTAATAATAAAAAATATTATTAATTCATAACAGAAGCTAATTACAAATTAGCTTCTGTTATGAAAGTTGATTACAAACATTTCGCTATGGTAATAAAACATATTTACATGAAATTCAATGTAAGAAAGAAGTGTGCACTCTTACCTAAGCCAAAAAACGAGGCCCTCAAAATTGCTTGCATGGTAGCTTCAGTTCCAGGTGCAGCTATGATTTTCCCATAAGACGACATAGCAGCATAGAAAAGACCGTAACACGGTCCTTGAGTCAGATCAGGTAATATAATCCACCAAGCGTTATATATATACGAAGCAGTTAAAAACCAGATGGAATATGCTATAAAGGCAAGACACATGCAGTTATCTCTTCCTATTCTTTTAATAATCCAACCAGAGGTAAACATGAATGGTACTTCACTAAACATACAAATCGTCGCTGAACTGACACCCATTAAAATCTTACTAGCACCCATTTCATCGAAATACCAAAAGGCAAAATTCCATTGTATACCAGCAAATGCTCCTACAAGAAATACAGCAAGAACAATAAAATAGGGATGAGGTTTTACGAATATTTTCCTAACATCCCTTAATATATGGCTTGATGATTTATCCTTTTTCATATCTGTAAATCCAAGTATTATAACATCTAAAAGCATTAATGGTAACATCATATAAAAGCATACAGAAAAATCGGTTTTTCCCTTGTTATTCATATTTGCTAACTCTACAATATATCCAGTACATGCTGATATCACTCCCCATCCTATAGAAAGCCACATTCTTTGTTTACCAAACTGATTAACTCTTCCTTCAAGGGATTCGTAGCATGCAACATCCGATAAAGCTATGATAATATCAGTTACAATTATACCAGAAGCTGTTAGGAAGACAAACAACCAGAACTGATAGTGGAGGAATGAATTGCTATCTTCTTCATCCATGAAGCACGTTGCCCAGCAATTTTCCTTCCATTCTTCATAACAGATGGAAGATGTGGCATTATCCTCCAAGGTTGTATTAATTACTTGCATAATTTTTGAATTATTTATAGGCGATTTACTGAATATATTAAAACTTCTGTGGCATAACATGTCACTGTTGTTACAGGGCATACATTCAAAATTACACTCTAAAGTTTTATTGCTTGGATTTATTGTTAGAAACTTTGCAGATTCAATGAACATAGAATCATTATCATTATTACATAAGAATTTTACGTCAGAGAAAACATGTTTTTCTTTTTCAATTTCAGGAATATAATTGATGGAAAAGTAAATGGGTGTTTGAAGAATTGCCAGAAGCATAATGAAAAATTTAATTTTTTTGAATTTATCAGTTATGCATCCAAATATCGGATTAATTAACACTGTAACGAATGGAACTATAGTAAAGGTTATTCCTACTCCTGTAACACTAATCCCGATATTTTTTGCTATTAATGAGAAGTAAAGAAACACCGACCCTAGGGCTGAAAATTTGAAAATAAAAAGAGTTAATCATTTGTAAAATAAAGCAAAAATTCTATCTGAAGCATAATTATTCCTTACCCAAAGCGTAAAAGAAAAAATGAAGTTTCATTGGTAGCATCTTCTTGTCAACAGTCACTTTACAGCATTTAAATATCATCTTGAATAATTTTCTACAACACTTAATAGTCAAATTTGTTCCTAAAGGGATAAGAAAGGAAACTCAAAAACCTGTTTATCGATATTTAAATACAGTAGAATAAAATGAGCAATTATGTGTTGTGACATCGCCAGACTGTAATTTTTAATCATATTTTTTAATTTATTTCATTTAAAATATATGCTATACACCTCAAATTAGTAATGGCTTGCCCCTGTACATCATACTTTTCCTGATAGCAACAGAATCGTGCCGATCGTGTATCTAACTCCTTTCAATATTTGAATTAAAATAACACGATTTCCGGTTTTCATCGGAAGTTTGTACATAGTTAATGTGGCCTTCTGCCCATAAATTTTCCATATCTGTTCTTGAATTTAATGTATCTATTTCCGTTCTTGAGAATAAGGAAGGACAAACAGACAGTCATCAAGATATAAGACTCCTCTTGAAGATCTTGAGCTCTTCAAGAGAAGTTTTATATCGTGATGTAATCTCCAAAGTTTTTAAATTGATTCTTTAGTTCTTAACTTTGGAGATTTTGCATTATGATCCTCGTATCACAATGCAAAATCTCTAAAGTTTGTGGTTTGGTTTGATGCAATCTATTTTCGAAATATCTCCATAAAAACAAGTCTCAGAAATTTATATTTGGAGAATAAGCAGACCCATTGTGCTTTACATGATGCAAAAATCGTTAAAATGAGAGAAAACAAATGCTGATTTGATTAATATTTGAATAATTCGTTCAATTGTGGAGCAGTGTTTGATAGATAAGTTTATGGATCATTCTGTAAAAAGTATTATAGTAAATATTACAAAAAAACTTAGCTATACCTGTACTTCCATAAGATACTGCATAAAATGTCAGAAATTTTTCAAAGGGGCTATTATACAGTGTGCAACAAAAATCACTTTTTGGACAATTATTTCAAAATCTTTGCTGATGTATACTATGTCGGGCATATCCTAATGCCTAAACGATGGTAGGAATTTTCGGTATCTCCTACCTAGGGACGGGTGTTGTAATTTTAGCCCCTAACGAAAATAGGGCAACACTGTAAATTACGTAAACATAAAAAATACGTACTGTTACTTTCTTTTAATGCATTCTTAAATATTAAGTTTTACTTAACGGTACTCGATGTTTTTTTATTATATCGGAATATTTGCATAGCCTTATCACTGCTAACCTAAACCTAACCCCACTGCACTTGTGCTATGCAGAGATGCAATGTTACGTTTTGTGTTGTGAAGTGAAGCATTTACCTGTCATATTTGACAGCTCATTCTGAAATCCAGCTTGATATATAGGAATGCACTAAAGGGTAATAGTATCTAATTTTTCATGTGTTACAACTTTGTAATTGGCTGTGTTGTCCTATTTTCATTAGGGGATAAGATTAGAATAAAAAAATTTTCTGTTTAATTAAGACTTTAGTCTCCGCTCTAGAGGATCCCGAATCCAATTCAGCGAGCAATTCGTCACGAGTTTTTTATGGGAGGTCTGTTCTGGCCCCACTCTTAACATCCAATAGCCCTATTGTGGGCCTGGCCGAACAAATAATGGGTTTGGAGAAAAGGCCCTTTTAGTGTCCAGAAGGCTCACGAAATTTCACCTCGTTGTTTAGAGCAAGCCCGGTAGCGTATACACCAGAAAAAGATATACAGCAATACCCTATTTTATCTTACATCATCGACGCCAGGACTCCCGAGAGGCCTTTCTGTGAGAAGCTGATCCCTTCTTAGGTGTTAGCACGTAAAGAAAAACAAAAAACTCTACGTGACCACCCTTTTGATCAGGTGCGAACTCGCGACCAATTACCATTATTTAGTAGTTGTAGTTGCTCGGCACTGACCAGCCAAAATGTAAATTGAGTGAGTAAATAATAATAGTAACTAAACTATCGTAAAATTCACATAAATCATTACCATTTTTCCTTCACTTATTTAACATCTAAATTGGAGTCTGTCTACCACAGAAAGTCCTCCTGAGAGGCACCTCATGTGTTGCATTGAATCTCCCCATGAAACTAAACCTTGTAGTACAGTACATAAGATTGCTTGAATTAATACAAAAAAACAAGCGTATAGCTGTGTTCTAGTATAGATATAGTTATTATATTATAATTAATATTAGTTGTGTTTCAATAAAATTATATTAGTATAGCTGCTGTTAAACAGAACTGAAATATGACCATGCGATAAGGTGGTACAACTGTATAAGATCCTACTATATAAACCAGCTAGAATGCTTATAATTTTAACGAAATATCTATTCTGAACATTGTCTATCATACGCTAACCAACGCTAACCAACTTAATAATGAGGTATGCTCGGTGTACAGTGCCACAAGTTATAAAACTTTCGTCTATTTATGTACAGTACTTGACAACGCTGTTCCCTACATCACCATACTACTAATTAATACTAAGATCTATATATACATATAATCACTGTATATTCTGGTGGCTTAGGGCCTCACATCAAGTAGATGGGAAAGACCTATTATATGTTACAGCTTGGAGACATAACAATTCTAAGTTCAACCCGGGTAATGTCAGTATATAAACTTATATGCAGCAATAAAGTTTACAATCTTTAAATAAGTACAATTTAAACTTTAATTTCTTAAATTTGTATAAATTTTAATTAAATAAATTGCACATAAAATAATATTTCGTTTAAAAATATTAGTTTATTAATAGAATAATACTCACTCAATTTTCTTTCAAGTGATGTCTTATGACGAAGTTCAGACAGAGATGTTTAGTTGATATCTTTCAACTTTTAAACAGTTAATATACTGTTTACTTTAAGATGCTATACAGATAATAATTGCGTTATAACGTTAATTTAATTTAATCTTATAAATTTAAGTTATTAATTTATATTCCTTCCTCTATACATTAATTCATTTCGGGTGCAGTTTCTTTGTTTGGATTCTTACAATCGTACGTCTAAAATAGTACAGAAACTTTTATAAAATAATTAATTATACATAAAATTAATCTTATATAAACCTTACAAATACATATAGCGAGGCCCACATAGTATGGGTGCCAGCAGGTCTATCCGTAGGGCCTTCAGACATAAAAGCAAAACTTAGCCTCTTTATAAAAAACATATATAATAAAATCATTTTTATATTGGTAAATTATGGAAAAAATCTACTTGTATTAATATATTTTTATAATTTTTTTTGAAGATAAGGCCCTATATATACTGGTGATTTCGTATTTTCTAGAGCGTAGCGTATAGACGGACGCATTACCGAAGCGTTAATTGGTTAAATTTAATTGTTATATTATATTTAATTTCAAACCAGGCCCTAGCAAATAAGGGGCCTGATTAAGATCTTTTTAAAAATTTATTTAATTGTTTTATATTACTGTACACACAAACACTACAATTTTCGCAAAATTTCCGGGACCATTTCCTCTTTAAAATGAAATTTCTTTTTTTCTTTGAAAAGGTTATAAATCAAGTATGGGGCCTTCGTGAGGCGTAGGTGTAAATTTGATTGACACTATTTAGTTTATCGTATAAGTTTTTCGAAGTAAGATAAATTTCAATTGGTAATAATAATAAATTATATACTAAAAATTAAAATAAACAAAATAAATTAAGATATTTATTCTTGAACCTCCGATAACGGCCATCTGTGAACAAAGACCACTTGTTACGTTTTCGTCAGTGGCCGCTGTTGAAAGGTTTGACAATAAATAATTTAAAAATAAGACATTTTAAATCATTTATTTTAAAAAATATTTATTTATATTAATTCAATTAACCGCATACTTAAAGAAATTTAATTTAAATTTTTTTGAAATTTAAACCAACCAATCAGAGCGTAGAATGAAAGTAACTGTAAAATGCACTAACTTTTTATTAATGACATGATTCATTCGTTTTATAGTTTCATATTTGCCCGAAATTCCGACATTGTTGCTGGATTTTCAGACATTCTTTATTTATTTTCATTCCTAATAATTTTTTCTTTACCTTTATACGTCTTTAGATGGGTTCGGGGGATATTAAATGGGTGGGCCATATCTTCCGAACCAATGGTCCGAAAATTTTTAGAAACATTTCCTCCTAATACATAAACCTCCATGCAAAATTTCAAAAATTTTCGACAATAGGAACAAGAGATATTTAGCTTTAAATGAGTGAATGAGATAGTGCCCCCCCATACACACTAATTAACTTTCATACATACAGAAAACCTCCAAATTTCTCCTTTTTCAAGTCCAAGAATGTAAAATCTAAACTTAATTATTTAAAAAGTATATTTAAAAATGTATAAAGTACAGTAAAAGTATAACTATTTTCGTTTTATAATTATGAAATAGATAAATTAAATATTATTTATTCTACGATAAAACTTTGGACTGTCCTTCATCTATGTTTAAAACGCGTAAATGTTAATATTCTTTAAAAAAAATAATCAAAATGTTGTATTATAACATATTTATACGCTTGTGTGCTGGTATGATAAAGAGTGATTCAAAAGTTAGTTAACTAAGATATATTTTTATCCTTATTTTAACTAATTTACGAGCCACGCTGTTTATATTTTATTATATCTATATGATTTTAGATCACTAGCACAGAAAAACCTGTCAAAAAGGCCAAATAATTGTTACCAAGTGATTCCGGTTTACACTGGTTTTACTTTATAACGAGTCTTATGGGTACTTTCCTCCATACCCATCGTTGGTTCGACCTACAATGGGAGCTGTGGGAGCTGGTGTTAAGAGTGGGGCAGGACAAACCGCCCATGAAAGATAGCTGAAAAACTGCTCTCTGAATTGGATCCAGGATTTCCCAGAACGAACATTAAGGCCTTAATTACCCAGCCTTGTGGTTATAGCTACACACAAAATTCATATAAATGCGATTTTTTTATATGCTTTATAAGCAGGGAGAGGTGAAAAAGTTGCAAATTTCGAGTGACAGATTCATTTATATAAAGTGAACACAGAGTCCCTATACACTAGGTTGTGTCCTGGATCTGTCAGTTAGAGAATATCGATGACAAATTCAATAGACGATAGATCCGATACGGTGTGACTTGCCGAAACTCCAAACTTAATAATGTGTGACAGTTCGCTTTCGGGGGTGATAAAAGAGCTACAATTCGCTTTGGGGAGTGTGAAAGAACTCGACTTCTCCTTACAACAGTTATCTAGAACTACTTTGATGAATTCAGAGCGTTAAAATTAAAGAAGATATCTAGAAGAACGTGAAGAAAAATTAAAATTTGTGAGGGGTGTAAAGAGGTACGAAATGGAGCGATGGGATTGGGCAATTGCAATGTAACACAGGCGATTTACCAAGAGAATTTTTAAGTGCTAGACACGTGAGAACACCCAGAAAACTCCACGTGGCCAGATGACAGAGTGGATAAAATCACTGAACATGATTGGTTGTGGGTTCGCGTCTGATCAACGAACTGGGCTTGTGGAGTGTTTTTCACCTAAATAGGGACCAGTTTCCCATAGAAAGACATTTTTCTCTCGATAGATCGCCACGTGACCAGTAAGTTAGGTGCGAACCCAAGACCGCCAAGGGGAGTACCACCAGGGAGAATTTTTAGGAATTAGACACCAGGAAACTTTACGTAGCCAGGTTAGTAGATCAGGTACAAACCCACGACCAAATGTCCGGTGGTTTTGAGTTCGCACTCGGCTACTGGTGGTCCTGTTAAGAGGTACAAATAATAATTTCTAACTAGTAATTATAGTGTGTATAAGGATTCTACAGAATCAGCATTAAAAGATCTTCAATTTATTCAATTCACAGATTTCCTCTTTACTTAAATATGTTATAAATTTAAATTTCTCAATAAAGAAATGCCCGACTGAAAATTACAGTCATTTAATCACGCAAAATGTTTACATTTCGTCACATTTGTTTTAATGTATGATGTCAATCTGTGTTTTGAATTGTTTACTCAATTTGAAGCTTAATAATTCTCGGGCCTTTTGTCGAAAATTTCTGAAATTTGGCAGGGAGGTTTGCCTATTCGCGGCATTGATGCTATTAAATTTTGGCGGTTAAAGATCAAGAGGGTGGGTAGATAGAGGGGGTTATGTGCCGTATCTCGGGTGGGATCGGACGTTAATGAAGACTTTACTCGTTATTATCATTTACAAGTTTTTATAAAACTTATTTTAAATACATTATCAACACTCCACCCTTTAATAAACTTTTTCAAACTGTATTTAATTCTAATTATCATCAAGTTTTTCTAAAAGATGTCTTACAAAATCGAAGGTGCGTGTTAAATTCGAGGTAATGCAAGTAGTATAAATGCTATATAAATAATTGCAATTTTCTTGAGTACAAAAGAAAATTCTTTCGTAGAATTTCCAATAAAATGAATAACTTTACGCTACTTCTCTTCTGTAAGGAAGTACTTAAGGTTAGTATAATTACGTGAATAAAAATATTTATATGTATATATATATTATACATCTTAATTTTAATAAAAATTTAAAATTCATTAGTCATAAAACGTTTTAAACATTTTTACACGAATTTCAGCTGTAAAAATTAAAATAAATTATTTTTACGCGTCATTTATCAAATTTAAATATAAATTAATAGGCATAAGGTAAACAAGTTGGAGCTTAGGGCCCCGCATTACGAGTCTATAGGGCCTCAGATTTATATATTATTTAAGAAAGAGAAAGAGATTGCTCTGTATTATAGCTTAGGACCACGAATCTAAGTCCAACTCTGACCACTGATCAATTACAAAGATTAAAACCAAGTTTTATTACCTTAATTACCCTAAAAAGATAAAAACCCCTAAAGAAATTTACCCTAAAAACAGTTAAAATTATAATTATTAATCAATAGAAGTAATAAGTAAATACAATAATAATATTTACAAGTAATAAATGCAGAGTGACTCAAAAGTCAGTTAACCAGGATACATTCTTTTAAAGCTTGTTTTAAATACGTTTTATTTGTGATTCTGTTCTGATTTTTGGGACACACTATTTACTTTAATATCGGTTAGATTTGTTATAATTATTAAGTATAAGATAGCAATAACTCAATTTAACGAAGCGGCTTGAAAAACATATCCAAGTTAATTGACTTTTGGGCCACTCTGTTCTCAATAATTATATTATCAACATTAATTCATTTCGATTCCCTTATTGATTTAGCATTGTTCTAAGGTCATTCACTGCTCTGTTTATAAATTCGTATATAAATTTAATTTAAAAAAGTGCTAAATAATGTATTTAATAGTTAATTTTAGTAGTGCAACTCTATAGCAGCTACACTGCACCTCTATAGCAGACTATACTGCACCTCTATAGCAGATTACACTACAACTCTATAGTAGACTATATCGCACCTCTATATTAGATTACATTGTACCTCTATAGCAGCTACACTGCACCTCTATATTACACTACATTGTACCTCTATAGCAGCTACACTGCACCTCTATAGCAGATTACACTGCAACTCTACAGTAGACTATATCGCACCTCTATAGCAGACTACACTGTACTGTACCTTTATGCAGTACCATGTAGTACTAGAAGAGCTTCATCCCTGACTGAAGCGCAGCGATGGCTTGCGAACTCACATTAGATCGTTGAAGGCGCTAAAATAAAGCGACTTGTCACCCTGCATAATCAGTGAATTCTTACCTCTGTTCTAAAACCCTTCTAACTTATTGATACGTAATAAACGTTGTGCAACATATTACGCCTTGCAAGGATTTTACGCAAGGTGTAATACGTTAACGTATATTATTAATTTTTCAATAATAATGGGGAAAAATGGGTAAACTTCAAAGAAAATTCGTCAAGAGCTTCGCCGTATTTGAAATGTCGAGTAGCGCGCGCTCGTTTGTTTACATTTATGGAATGCAAATTTCCCCATTGACATAACATGGGGGATGACCTTTGACTCCCGATATCTCCCGTTTTAGATCGAATTTTAAAATTCGCCTATCGTCGCCACGAGCCATATTATCAGTTCTACAAACGTGTAAAATTTCGGTTTTATCCAACAATGACTCAACAAATCAGTTGAGTCATTACTTCACAAATTCATGTCCTTTCGCTCGCTGCCCTTAAATTAATTCATTACAATTTACATACTTGATTGCATAATAAATTAATTTTCAACGTCTTACCTTCAATTGTGTGACTTTATTCCAACTGTTACAATGTATTTTACAACCCCCTTCCTTCAAAACACTGTTACATCTACTAAAAACAGGTTTTATTGTGTTATTAATGTCACTGCTGTTAACGTTAAGAACTTAATTCATGCGATTCTGCAGCATTTACCAATGATAAATATGTTTATTTAATTATAAATATTTAAAAAAATTATATTAATTTATCATTTTACTATTACACGAGCCTATTATTGTTACGTTTATCACGAACGTCATGGGGATGAAACCAGTAGTGTTCAGGTTTTATAGAAGCCTGGCATCATAGGAAATAACTCTGAACAATTTGATTGAAAGGTTTAGCAAGGTCTGAAGAAGACAAACACAGACATTCCACTTTATATATAGGCTACAGAAGATAGAAATTTGAAAGCCAAGTCGTAAAGCAGGGTTACTGTAAAACAATAATGATTAAAAGCTTGTTTATAATACGTAAAAATTCCGATTTTTATATAAATTTTACAAAGTTTAATAAAAAATAACTTCTGTTAAAAGACTTTTATCGATTAAAACAGCATAAATCATAATAATTTAAATAAGATGAGAACTATAAACCTTATTATGACGTTTCAAAACATCATACTCACGTTGAATGATGAAGTAAATTTTAAGATAATTTAGTTTAAAGGCTATCGAAATCTATAGAGGTTATTCGCGTAAACAAATATAAATACCGTTTAATTAATGGTGTAGTTATATAATTATAAATGATTAATGAGAATTGACTTAATTATTTTTTCTGTTGAACACTGTCGGTGGCGATAACATGTTTAAATGGATTTCAACAAGTCGATCGCGATATACTACATTTCAATTATTACTCAAATAACTCAGTTTAAACTCTCATATTTTGACTAGATCCTTTGATCATTAAGTGGTGTATCAAAAATACCATTAGACACGAGAAAGGTGTTCCCAAAACAGCATTATAACTTGAAAAAGTAGGACAAAGTTGACCAGTAATAAGCTTTATGGACGAAATTGCTGAGACTATGAAGACTATTGAAAACATTTCGGACACAGAAGACAGTTTTTTGGGTAACAATCAATCTATACAATAATTGACAATTGATAACAATACATGTCAATTAATCTAATATGAAATAAAACATTCTGAGTATTTGGCAAAATTGAGAGTTGGATTGAACTAATGGGATAAGTCAATGCAATAGACGATCTACCAAAAGTCCATTTACCATGGAAGATCTACCAGTTTCTCATAGAAGTCTTGTAAGAAAAAAATAGCCCCTATTTAAATGTTAAACACTTGAAGAAAACCGGAAAAGTTCCATTTGTCTTGCCTGTTGGTCAGGCCGAACCCGCTTCTCACTACCATTGTTCAGAGTGATTTTATCCACTCGGGCACTGGTTGGCTCTAAGAAAAAAATGGGCGAAAGCAATAATTTTGTAGTAAGAATGTTAATTTCCTGTATTTACAAGGTACGCGTACAAATTTTTCTGTAAAAGATACAAAAATCGAAAACAGAATGCGGGGGGATTTGACATTAATTTTAAAATCTCCGCAAGAAATGGTGGATTTTTTTTTATAAGTCAGCGATTTAATTCTATATAATTTTTCTTAATTTTATGACAATTTACAAATAAAATATTTTAAAAATTTAATTTATCATATTTTCTCCAAAAAATATTGCAAATTTTCAAATTTATGACGTGATTTCCACCTGTCAAAACCAGAGCAATGCAAATGACCACACAGTCGAATGTATGAATTGACTGACAACATTTCTGAATAATGGAAAGGAAAGAAATCACATTGTTGTTTTTATTGTGAAGCGAAATTCTTTTTTTTTTTTTTTTTTAAAAGACGAGAAATTAAATATAAAACTTGATTGCAAGGGCGCATAGGGAAGAACCAGGTAGTAATTAGAAGACTTCTTGTTTTAAAGGGTAGTTGGAGTTTTTGTCTTGTTTTGTATCATTTATAATATAACGTTATATTGTTAAATGAAGCTAGTATATATAGAAAAACATACACTAAATTGTAGAATATGTATTTCTGTGTTTTGCAAAATCCTTCGCGTGGCATCAATGAAAAGGATTTTAATACCACGAGAAGAATTTCGCTCTGTAAAAAATTTAAGATTTGAAGCGTAATTTCTCATATCTCATATAGAAGTATTCTCATTGTGGATTAGGCTTGCAAATAATGGGCGAGAATGGCTTGCACTGTAATTTTACTGCCTGGTACCTCAATCAAAATCCTTTTGATTGATCAGTACAGTAAGATAATAAGATTATAATGCAAGCGAGTCTAGCCTATAATCTGAGTGACGTACGAGAAATGATGTCTCACTTTACGACATCTTTAGTCGTAAAAGCGAGGGTCTAATATACATAAAACTATACTAAATTTCC
The DNA here is from genome assembly GCF_030686945.1 of Centruroides vittatus. Taxonomy (NCBI): domain Eukaryota; kingdom Metazoa; phylum Arthropoda; class Arachnida; order Scorpiones; family Buthidae; genus Centruroides; species Centruroides vittatus. The sequence continues at coordinate 233,829 of NW_027122532.1, forward strand.
TATAAGTTCACTCTTTCCTATATTATATTCTAAGAATATTCGTTAGAAAAAAAATTACTTTTATAATATTTCTTTACGTTGGATATGTTCTTCCTCTCCTTTAATAGTTGTATTAAGTTTAGATTTAGCTATAATAGGGCCTACTATCGAGCAACAAGTTGAAGGTCATAAACTCTGTATAAACAATAAAGAAAATTAAATTATATTAAGCAAATTAAAGAATAGGACGCGAGCCGATGACATATTTTTAATCCTATATTAAATCAATTCACATATAGGATGGTCTCAGTTAACCGAGAAGTATTTAAAAACAGTTTAAACCTAGTTTGTTACAATTTCGTGTTATTAACCGTTCTTAAAAATGAAAACACATCTCAGTTAACTGACTTTTGGGCCATCCTATATGTTATTTTCATCGAAAATAATAAGAAAATTCTTCTTAATTTCTTTCTTTACAAGCTTATTTTTAAAAATCTATAAACTTAATTTATATGTAAAAAATACATATAAGTTAAATATTTATTTTTCTTCTTCTAAGAAACTTAAATCGTTAAAAGTATAAAGTTTACTTATCATCGTATAGATAAAAATTGAACTTAGCAGCTCATTTTTCATCACTTTGCAAACTTTGTGATGCTGTAATTGAAATTGCCACAGTGATAAATTAGTAAATATTTTTAAATACTACCATTTAAAATATTTTTCGTAAACAAGAATCTAATTCATAAACCCATTGTTCACGATTGACTTCCAACTGACAGACATGAGATTCTTTCCGATTAAAATTATAACATAACTTTCTGTATTAGTATTATATATAGGCCTATATATAATACTAAATTTTGAGGTTCCTCCGTGGCTCACGAAAAAGCCTGCGAATCCCCTTCTATCTAAATTAAACCTACGAACCCTCTCTACTTAGCTGGACCCGCGAGACCTATCTAGAACTACTTCTCTGTGTGAAAGGAGATAGAGAAACTTTGTTTCCATTATCTTTTCCTTCCTAGGAAGAGAGCTAGAAGTAGAAAATAGTTGTATATTTTTACAATATAAACGAGTTTAACAAATAAAAATTAATAGTAAACAATTCCAAGTAAAAGAAAAAAATAAAAATAAAAGCAAATGTTTAATTATATAAATGACTGATGGTGCATTTATCGCGATTACTATATTATATAATTAAAGGTCAAAAGTTTATTTTTAGAAAAAATATCTGTTGTAGAAGGTGATGTTTATTTAATAAAATAATGAGAATTTACTTAATTAAAAAAATCTATTCCGTACAAATATTAATTTTCTGTATTCGTACACCAGTTTTATGTCTTTACTGTAGAAAAGGACACGCCGATATTACAGAGGTATTCATAAATTAATGGCTTCATATCCTTCTTCCATGTAATGTTCCTCTAATTCCTTTCCTACAGGAAAGCAGGTATGAGATATTTTATGGTTCCATCTTCTTCTCTACTGGAAAAACTTCTTCAAGAAAATAAATTTATATTATTAATATTTGTATATATGGCTTGTTATTTGGTGCAGAAAGTGATAGGTGGAAAAAATGGCACAACTTTTGAAACATGACAAGCATTCCTACGATGTTATGGGGCTATGATAAGGCAAAATAAATGAAATTTCCCTGGAGAAATACCCAGAGAAGTATAGCGAGTACCAGGTGATTTGCTTGTATAAAATTAGACTTGGAGCAATTCACAGTGGAGGGAAGGAAAGAATTAAGCTGGAAGATGGATAAGAGGATGCTATTCGCCTCCTCTTATTCATCTTCCAGCTTTATTCCATACTCCAGCATCTGAGGATGAAGGGATCTAGATGGTCTAGGAAGTCACATGATGTTGATGAGAGTAGCCAATTGTCTGAGATTATTTAAATTTGATCATACAACCAAATTAATTCAGGCAATGCACTTAAATATGTATTCAACCTCCATTTAAACTTGAAGAAAGCTTCTGTTTATATAAATAAAGGGGTGTACGTATTGCCAGTTGTTTCAAGCACCTGGCGACATCTGTTAAGCAAAATTACATAAATAATCAAGATATAAAAAAAATTAAATAATTTCTGTAACATTTTAATTAATTTTATAAAGCTTTTACAAGGAAAATTTTATTAAATTTAAACAAAAGTGTTTTTAAATTAATAATAACTGATTATAAATTATAAGATAAAATTGCACGTTAATTTTGAAATGTATATTTTTTTTTAAATATAAAAGCTCAAATATCATAAAGTTTTTAGAAAAATAATAATTTTTTATTATATTAAATTGCAAATTATATTATTATCGAACGGTAATTTGACAATATAATTACTTTAAAATTGTTTAATGTACAGTACAGTACTTATATACGCATACATGTAATTATGCCTTAATTTACAAGGAAAATATTAAGTATTTTCTTAAATGTGTTTATTAAATGTGTAATTTTATTTTATATTTTAAATTAAACTTTTGACAGATATTAAAACAATTAAAATACGTTTCAATGCAGAGTATGAGAGAAGGAAATGCGCTTCACACTGGAGACTAACACTTCACACTTGTATGACGTATGAGAGAGGCCTCACAAATATTTTATAGACAAGCCTCATATATGTGGAGCCTCACAAATGTGTTTGTTTGGTAAGTGGAGTGTAAATAATGTAACCAATGAGAAACTCGATATTACGGGGGTCAAATTAAAACTTGCAAACCAACATTCACCCGTATATAGCCATAAGAGTTTACTCTTACTACACAACACTAGTGGATCCACACAGATACAAGAGTGAAGAAGAAAACCCGGAAGATTCCGCGTACCAACCCGTTGGTCAGGCCCGAACCCACCACCAACTATTAATGTTCAGTGGTTCTTTCCACTCTACCACTAGTGAAGGGGTATTCGTTTTGCTTGCCACACCAAGGAGCTGATCACGTGCAGTTTCTTGTGTTTTCTTCACGTGTCTAATACCTAAACTGGAGTTATTTCCCCGTAGAAAGTCCACCCGAAAGGAATTTTTTTCCTGGCAAATCTCCCAAATGTTCCATCAATCCAATCCGATTAAAATAGTACAAAATAGTATATTTTAATCACAGAATTAATGTTAATTTGCATAATTAATAAGGCATAAAATTAGACGAAGATATTAATTAATCTTGAAAACAAAGTATTTATTCTTTTTATTGTAATTAATTGAACGTAACACACGAAGAATTTTAAACGTAATTATTACTTACACTTTGTACTTTCAGTTCAAATTGTTATATTTTACTTAAATTTATTTTCATTAAGAAACTATACAAAACTTCTCTAATTGTTTCCGTTAAACTGAATAATTATTTCGAGATACTTTTAATTCTTCGCTAAATTAAATTAAATTTTCTAGTTTAATGTAGTTATATCTTTCATCTATTGAAAATATCACGCTTCGGAGCTTCGAATTATCAAAAGATTTCTCCATTAAAGCATAGTTTAGGTTTAATCCTTGAATTTAATTATCATTTTAAATGTTTATAATTAATTTTAATTCAAAAATAACTTTTTATTTATTTATTTATTTTTTTGAATATCGCCAAATCTTTTGGGGATAAAAATACATGAATAAAAATTATTGTATTTCGGTGTTCATCAAGTGACTAACACCTGAATAAAGGCCAATTTTTTTAATATAAAAGTCCTCCAGGGAGGCATTCTCACTTGGCAGATGGCCCATGAGTTACGTTGCCTTCTCCCATCAATCCATCCCTAATTAAAATTTGCAGGTCACTAGTGGCCGACTGGATAAAACCACCGAACAACGGTGGTTTTATCCAGTTTGGTTCCCCGATCAATAGACTGACCACGTGGAATTTTTCGGCTTTTCTTTATGTGTAACACCTGATTTTCTTAAAATGTTCGTACTGCAAAAATCCCGTGTCATTCTGAGTGTTTCTATGTTTTCAGGGTAATAAATCACTAAGATATGAACATATAGGTATTGATTGCAGTACAATATTTCTCCATAAATCATGAAATTCTTTAAACAAAAGAAATATATTTTTAAAAAATTATAGATTTTTGTAAAATTATGTTTTAGATAAGTTAATTTTATAAGTTATCGAGTGAGTGACAGACGTTGATTGTTACAGACAGCCAGTCAAATCGATACAATTCTAAGATGGACGTTGCAATCATCACTAAAAATTTGATGTTCGTTGATTTAAAAGTAATTTATTTTAGATTAAATTTTTTTTTGTTTTTTAACCATTAATGATCCAATAAAGTAAGCTTTGTGGGGTCATCAATAAAGCACATTATAGCCATTACGGAATGTTAATGACCCAACAGAGCTTGTTAGTTGACTTAGACGACTAACACAATTAGATGGAAACAAATACGAGAAGAGAAAACTGATATTTAACAGGGCCCTCTTTTTTATGCCCTCGTGTTAAAACTGATGGTTGATTAGTTGATTGATGGGTTATCGCAAAGCTGCACTTGGTCGATCTGCTAAGAGGTGCCATTGTGTAACCCTCATCAACCAACTAACAAACCATTATATATTTAACATGAGGATATAAAAAAGGACTGTCAGAGGTTGACCCATCAGTGATTTCAATCGTTCCATTACAGACTTAGGCCCACCAGTAGCCACTGGTGGGCCTAATAGAATGATTTGGTGATGGGCAGACATGACACAACTGGATAAAACGAATTAGAAACCTTTAAATTTACCAAAAATTATCAAACGTTTTGCAAAATTTTTATTGTTATTGCTACAAAATTAAATATTTCATAGTTTTTTTTTCTTTAGATTTTCTTATAATTCGTTAGTTTTATCTCTAAAGAAAAAGTTCGAACCCATACAATAATTTAACAGAAAAAATTCTTTAAAATTTTTATATTATTATTATATGAATTATGTTAAAGATTTTATCTTATTTATTATCTTAATAGTAATAAAAGTTTATAAATTTTAAAAGTAATTTACTTAGAAGAAAGTGAAAAGTAAATTACTAAATCTTTCCATTAAATATAATGTAATTTCAATGCTTCGTCTTAAACAAAACTCACATGTATACTTTGCAAGGATCTAAACAAATAATAATAGTAATAATAAACGTAAAAATATATTTACCGAAAAATTATATTAAATTTAGTTTTATTTATAATCTTTTTAGTCAGTATACAAAAATTTTAGTTGAGAAGTCTAGAAAATTTGAAGATTAAATTCTATTTTCTACGAAATGTACTTGAATTTATAAGTAAACTAAAATTTACACCCTTATGTTACGAGGGCCTCTTGTAAACTATGTTCTTTTTATTTCATTTTTGACTCTTTCTTCTTTCTTGGGCAATAAGATCCATTTTTCTACACCCGTCATGGGTTCTGTCAGATGGGAGTGATGAATGGTAGGAATGGATCCAAGCATATCCGAGACAAACCCCATGAAAAATTCTTCAGTGTGCTTGCTCGGATTCGATTCTGGATCCTTAATCTGCCATTCGGCCTCCTTATATTATAGATTAAGATCAGACAAGTTTAAATTCTGCCTGAATGTACAGTACAAATTTTTTGAAGAATGTTCCTTTCTGCACCATTTTAAAGATTTTTGGTTCTTCTCAATACTGGATTTAGAAATCTTTCGAGGAGGGGCAGAAAGAAAACAATATGCCTTACAAACTTTTTCCTCCGGCTTTACTCGTGAAAAAACTTTAGAATGGTTTGCAGTTCCGTTTGTACTCCTGTTAAAGGACTGTGCCCATAAATGTTTTACTACATGGTTTGTTTTGGATTTTAACCATTTTCTAATGTGATTCTCTCTCTCTTCACCAGTCTGTGAATGGTAGAATCATCTATTAAATCATAATTCTTTCCACTTGCATATTAGTGCCACTCCTTATTGCAATTATGAATAATCGATTATCATTATATCCAATGCTCAGTTTCGGATTATACCTATCTTCAGTTGAGATTTCTATCATATAAATGATAAAATCATACTTTGGAATCTCATTTCTTCCTTCTTTATCTTCCGTATTCGTGTCATTCTTTTCTATATTTATGATAATTGAAGTCCATTATCATCTTTTGGTTTGCTTTAAACCATTTTTTATGTTGCTCCTCTACTTCTTTGAATAATGGAATGTTCTTGGTACCTTGTTTTTCCCATCGTTTCTTACATGCTGGTGCATCTTTTACTGCAATTATGGATAATTGAGTGTATTAGATTAATCTTTATACCGTCTGTAATTGTGTTTGTTCTTTTATCAATCAGTTTCGCCTGATTTTCCAAGAAATCTCATTTGTGCACTTTCGATTTTTTCGCATCATTAGTCATCATTGTAAAGATTTCATTACTATATAACTGAATTGATCTAACCATTGTACTCTGTACCGGATTTCCCATTAGACACGTGAGGCACATGCCTAGAGACACACAGGCTCGGAGTCCCAAAATTGTAAAAAATTAAGTAATTTTACCTTGCAACTTTATAACATAATTTATAAATAATTCTGTAGCTACAATTAGACTTTATGGTGGAACCTTCAACTACGGCCACCTCCCAACGGCTATCTCTAAACGATGGCCATTTTTCAGGGACGTGTTTTTCAAATGCACACAAAATAATCTTCAAAACAACGACCGCTGACGGTAGCGTAAAAAAAATCGATGCTGATAGAAATGGCCGTTGTTCGGAGGTTATTTTGCATACATTTCTATTTAACGTTCCTGAAAAATGACCGCCAATTAGAGGTGACAGTTGTTGGGAGATGGCCGTTATTGGACTTTTTAATTTTAATAATTTCCTTCTTGTTAACGTTATCTGTAGCATTATTTTGCCACCCTGTGACAACTAATAAGCCTTTCTCAGCTCATCATGGGGTCGATCATGGAGGAACCGGATGGTCAGGGACAGTGCCACACCAAAAAAAATTCCTGGGAAGTTGCTCGACAGACTTTACAGAAATAGCACCTACTCGCGGAAATAACATTAATATTTAATTAAATTTGACCATTTACTATTACAGTACAACCGGTGTAAACCGGAATCGCACGGAACCGAATATTTTTCCTTCTGTTTTGGACAGATTTTACTGTATTATTATTATATAGTTTTATTTATTATCAATTTATATGAAGATATTCGATAGGATAAGGAGTGTTTTTTCGCTGGTATTAATTCGGATTCGATTTAACGTGGAAAGCAAATATTCTCCAAGCGGCCATTATTAAGTGATGCAGATAATGCCTTTGGGTATCCTCTTTCACTGTTTCTATCGTCTTTAACGATCTCTCTCCTTGATACTTGGTTAAATGGTATAAGAAAACTTTCTTCCTACCACAAACCCCACCTATTTAATTCCAAGGGGAGTGCCCACTTCTCTATACAAATAAATATAAAATCGTTGTCCAAATTTCTCCCCGAAAATTATGTTAAATATAAAGTTATATCTGTACAAAAGTATAACAATTTATTATTATTATATTTAATAAATCAATTTAATTATCCTTCTGAGAGGAATTTATAGTTATTATTTATTAACTTCATTATTAAAAGTATGATAAATTAAACGAAAAATAAATCACCATAAATAATAGAAATGATTTATTCTTTTATTCTTATTTATTTTATAAAATAATTAACAATAAATAAAATAAAAATTAATTAATTTTAATGTATAAAATTCACTTATTTACTTTATTTTAAAAATTAAAATATATTTACATTGAAACCTGTAAATAACGGACATTGACTGGAACATTAAAAAACGCGACTTTTATCTATCTAACCCCGTTCTTGAGATTAAAGAAAGGACAGACAACACCAGATGAACAACAGAGATGTGGAATTTTTCAAACTGCAACATAAAAACTCAATTAACTTGTTAACTGAATTTTGGGAAATCCTTTATACAGTATGTACAAGTAAGTTTTATCAATAAATTTCATTTAATATGCACCGCAATTTGAAAAATATTGTAGACCTATACATTCCCACAGTCTGTTGGACTCTATTGTTAAAGGAAAAGTATGATGTACAGGGGCAAGACATAATTTGAGGTGGTGAGCATATATTTTAAATTAAAATAAATTATAAAATATCATTTTAAAAAAGGTTTTTTAAATGATATTTTATAATTTCATTTTTTTAAATAATTAAATTTTAAAAAAATAATTTTTGTGTAAATCCGTTAAATTCAAATTTTAATATGAAAGAAGGAGGAAGAAAAATGTTTGCTCGTGAAAAATTGATGAAGAATTCACGCAGAATGCAATTGTTTTGACGTACACAGAATGTTTTTACGTGTAATTCAATTGGATGTTGATTGGAAGATTTCTCCTCTGACGTATACAATTGTACTGTACCTTTTGATGTTTCTGTGATTCTCAAAGAGAATCTCTTCTTGTTAACTTGAAATATTTATTGCAAGCATATTGAACGATATACAAGCAATAAATGTTTCAAAGCAAATGACTATTATCATTTATATCATTCTAACTTTATGGCTTTTTAAGAAAGTTGCATACAAGTCACGGAAAAAAATCTGTTAAATTAATATTTTAAATATACAGTAGAACCTGTGAACAACGGACTGAGAGGAACATAAAAAATGGAGCTGTTTGGAGACTATTTTGTATATATTACAAAGAGAAACGTTCGTGAAAAAATGGCCGTCGTTTAGAGGTGGCCGTTATCGGAGGTTTGACTGTAATTATATATAGTTTATTGTAAATTAAAATTAAATAAGAATTTTTTTATATAAATTAATTTGTAAATGCTCATTAATATTTGGACATTAATTGAATAGAAGTCCTATAAATCTCTAATAACGGTCACCTCTAAACGGCGGCCATTTTTTACGTTTATGTCACTATAGGTTTGACTGTGTATTAATTATTTAAATGAAAATTATATTTTTTATACAAGAATAAATTAAAATTAGTGAACATTTTTTCATTTAAAACAAATGAAATAAATGTTAAATTTTATAAAAATTTTTATAAGCATATTTTTTAAAGTTTTTATTTCAGTCGAAAAATTAAATTTTAATCTGTAGATGAAGAGTGATGTGGAGTAAATGATGCTGAAGAGATTGACGTGGAGCGATTACATTAATTTTAAGTTTTATACAAATTTGTGTACTTAAAGAATAAAATGCCATTAAAGTTGTTATATATTAATTATGCTTCATTTACTTATGAATAAACTGTATTTAAGAATTCAATTTTTTTACATGTACTGGCAGAATGATGATGAGTAGATGCTCTAAGACAGAATGAAGCAGAGTAAACGATGCTCTACAGTCAGAATGATGCTGAATATACAATGCTATACAGGCAGAGTAATTCTTGCAGAGGATAGATTATAATATATAGAGAAATTAATGAGAAGAGCGTGATTATTTTGTATGTTATAAAATTTACGTGTTATTCAGTATAAACTGTCATTAAAAATTGTTATATTAATTTGTAAAATATATTTTATTTAAATTTTAAAAAATAAACAAAAATAATATAAAATATTCTAAACGAAATATAATTTTCAAATATGATTTATATCTTAAAAGAAAATATACGCGTGCAAACACATTATAAATATTATTAGTAATCTTTTCCAAACAACACATATTTTACGAATAAAAATAAGTTTTAAAAAACATTAACATTTTAGGATTATAATTTTTAAAAATAATTTTATATTGAAGATTTAATTGGGCTGAAATTTGAAAATTACAGACCTAGACATTTCTACTGTCGTCCGTCTTGCTGTCTGTCCTTCGTTAATCTCGAAAACTAAGTTAGGTATCTATAAATCGAGACTAGATATGGAAGATTTAAGGGCCGGAGACCTCAATTAACTATATAGAAACTTCAGAAGTCATGTATTTTTTTAAAATTAAAAGATGATTATAATTTTCATCCCGGCATCTCTCGTTGTGATTAAAAGCTTAAAATATTTTGAAAGTGTTAAATTGAGTTTATAAATTGATGAATCTTTTACTTCCCTTATCGTATTGTGTGATGAAATCAATATAGAACATGTGTTAACTTTTAGTCGTATATGTAGAATGGCAGATTACTAAATCGAAATTTATTGTTTGGCATTAATATTGTTATGTACAGAGAAGAATTGAGGTTTTTACTTTATATTGAGCGATCAAATATTTAATTTACGAGAAAATCCTTTAACAAATTAAATATAAAAGTTCTTTAATTCTAAAATTCGAAATTTCATTTGTACAGAGAAAATAATCCGGAATAAAGTATACTGCGTAGAAAAGGTGATGTGGAATAGACGATGCTGCATAGAAAAGTGATGCGAAGTAAATGATGCTGCATAGAAAAGTGATGTGGAGTAATGATGCTGCATAGAAAAAGTGATGCGAAGTAAATGATGCTGCATAGAAAAGTGATGTGGAGTAAATGATGCTGCATGGAAAAGTGATGTGGAGTAATGATGCTGCATAGAAAAGTGATGTGGAGTAATGATGCTGCATAGAAAAGTGATGCGAAGTAAATGATGCTGCATAGAAAAGTGATGTGAAGTAAATGATGCTGCATAGAAAAGTGATGTGGAGTAATGATGCTGCATAGAAAAGTGATGCGAAGTAAATGATGCTGCATAGAAAAGTGATGCGGAGTAAATGATGCTGCATAGAAAAGTGATGTGGAGTAATGATGCTGCATAGAAAAGTGATGCGAAGTAAATGATGCTGCATAGAAAAGTGATGCGAAGTAAATGATGCTGCATAGAAAAGTGATGCGGAGTAAATGATGCTGCATAGAAAAAGTGATGCGAAGTAAATGATGCTGCATAGAAAAGTGATGTGGAGTAATGATGCTGCATAGAAAAAGTGATGCGAAGTAAATGATGCTGCATAGAAAAGTGATGTGGAGTAAATGATGCTGCATAGAAAAGTGATGTGGAGTAATGATGCTGCATAGAAAAAGTGATGCGAAGTAAATGATGCTGCATAGAAAAGTGATGTGAAGTAATGATGCTGCATAGAAAAGTGATGCGAAGTAAATGATGCTGCATAGAAAAGTGATGTGGAGTAAATGATGCTGCATAGGAAAAGTGATGTGAAGTAAATGATGCTGCATAGAAAAGTGATGCGAAGTAAATGATGCTGCATAGAAAAGTGATGTGGAGTAAATGATGCTGCATAGAAAAAGTGATGCGAAGTAAATGATGCTGCATAGAAAAGTGATGTGGAGTAAATGATGCTGCATAGAAAAGTGATGCGAAGTAAATGATGCTGCATAGAAAAGTGATGCGAAGTAAATGATGCTGCATAGAAAAGTGATGTGGAGTAATGATGCTGCATAGAAAAGTGATGCGAAGTAAATGATGCTGCATAGAAAAGTGATGCGAAGTAAATGATGCTGCATAGAAAAGTGATGCGAAGTAAATGATGCTGCATAGAAAAGTGATGTGGAGTAAATGATGCTGCATAGAAAAGTGATGCGAAGTAAATGATGCTGCATAGAAAAGTGATGCGAAGTAAATGATGCTGCATAGAAAAGTGATGTGGAGTAATGATGCTGCATAGAAAAGTGATGCGAAGTAAATGATGCTGCATAGAAAAGTGATGCGAAGTAAATGATGCTGCATAGAAAAGTGATGCGAAGTAAATGATGCTGCATAGAAAAGTGATGTGGAGTAAATGATGCTGCATAGAAAAGTGATGCGAAGTAAATGATGCTGCATAGAAAAGTGATGTGAAGTAAATGATGCTGCATAGAAAAGTGATGCGAAGTAAATGATGCTGCATAGAAAAGTGATGTGGAGTAAATGATGCTGCATAGAAAAGTGATGCGAAGTAAATGATGCTGCATAGAAAAAGTGATGCGAAGTAAATGATGCTGCATAGAAAAGTGATGTGGAGTAAATGATGCTGCATAGAAAAAGTGATGCGAAGTAAATGATGCTGCATAGAAAAGTGATGTGGAGTAAATGATGCTGCATAGAAAAGTGATGTGGAGTAATGATGCTGCATAGAAAAGTGATGTGGAGTAATGATGCTGCATAGAAAAGTGATGCGAAGTAAATGATGCTGCATAGAAAAGTGATGCGAAGTAAATGATGCTGCATAGAAAAGTGATGTGGAGTAATGATGCTGCATAGAAAAGTGATGCGAAGTAAATGATGCTGCATAGAAAAGTGATGTGGAGTAAATGATGCTGCATAGAAAAGTGATGTGGAGTAATGATGCTGCATAGAAAAGTGATGCGAAGTAAATGATGCTGCATAGAAAAGTGATGCGAAGTAAATGATGCTGCATAGAAAAGTGATGCGAAGTAAATGATGCTGCATAGAAAAGTGATGTGGAGTAAATGATGCTGCATAGAAAAGTGATGTGGAGTAAATGATGCTGCATAGAAAAGTGATGTGGAGTAATGATGCTGCATAGAAAAGTGATGCGAAGTAAATGATGCTGCATAGAAAAGTGATGCGAAGTAAATGATGCTGCATAGAAAAGTGATGTGGAGTAATGATGCTGCATAGAAAAAGTGATGCGAAGTAAATGATGCTGCATAGAAAAGTGATGCGGAGTAAATGATGCTGCATAGAAAAGTGATGTGGAGTAAATGATGCTGCATAGAAAAGTGATGTGGAGTAAATGATGCTGCATAGAAAAGTGATGCGAAGTAAATGATGCTGCATAGAAAAGTGATGCGAAGTAAATGATGCTGCATAGAAAAGTGATGCGAAGTAAATGATGCTGCATAGAAAAGTGATGTGGAGTAAATGATGCTGCATAGAAAAGTGATGCGAAGTAAATGATGCTGCATAGAAAAGTGATGCGAAGTAAATGATGCTGCATAGAAAAGTGATGCGAAGTAAATGATGCTGCATAGAAAAGTGATGCGAAGTAAATGATGCTGCATAGAAAAGTGATGTGGAGTAATGATGCTGCATAGAAAAGTGATGCGAAGTAAATGATGCTGCATAGAAAAGTGATGTGGAGTAAATGATGCTGCATAGAAAAGTGATGCGAAGTAAATGATGCTGCATAGAAAAGTGATGCGAAGTAAATGATGCTGCATAGAAAAGTGATGTGGAGTAATGATGCTGCATAGAAAAGTGATGCGAAGTAAATGATGCTGCATAGAAAAGTGATGCGAAGTAAATGATGCTGCATAGAAAAAGTGATGCGAAGTAAATGATGCTGCATAGAAAAGTGATGCGGAGTAAATGATGCTGCATAGAAAAGTGATGTGGAGTAAATGATGCTGCATAGAAAAGTGATGTGAAGTAATGATGCTGCATAGAAAAGTGATGCGAAGTAAATGATGCTGCATAGAAAAGTGATGCGAAGTAAATGATGCTGCATAGAAAAGTGATGCGAAGTAAATGATGCTGCATAGAAAAGTGATGTGGAGTAATGATGCTGCATAGAAAAGTGATGCGAAGTAAATGATGCTGCATAGAAAAGTGATGCGAAGTAAATGATGCTGCATAGAAAAGTGATGCGAAGTAAATGATGCTGCATAGAAAAAGTGATGCGAAGTAAATGATGCTGCATAGAAAAGTGATGTGGAGTAAATGATGCTGCATAGAAAAGTGATGCGAAGTAAATGATGCTGCATAGAAAAGTGATGCGAAGTAAATGATGCTGCATAGAAAAGTGATGTGGAGTAAATGATGCTGCATAGAAAAGTGATGCGAAGTAAATGATGCTGCATAGAAAAGTGATGTGGAGTAATGATGCTGCATAGAAAAGTGATGCGAAGTAATGATGCTGCATAGAAAAGTGATGCGAAGTAAATGATGCTGCATAGAAAAGTGATGCGAAGTAAATGATGCTGCATAGAAAAGTGATGTGGAGTAAATGATGCTGCGTAGAAAAGTGATGTGGAGTAAACGATGTGTATAAAAAAGTGATGGAATATTGATGAAGCTGTATATAAAAAAATGACGTGGATAAATCTGTACAGAAAAGTGATGCAAAACAGATGTTGCTGTATAGAGAATGTGATGCGAAGTAAATGATGTTGCATAGAGGTGATACAATGATTACATTTGATTTTAAATCAATGCAGATTATTTTATAAATAAAGTAAACGTTCTTTAGGGAACTCGAGCTTAAAGGGCCTAAGATTAATATTGTTTAGGCCTCCAGACATTTTAATTTGTTCAGCTTTTAACTATAAATTACAGTTTGTACTATAAATTTAACAATAAAATATTTAATTTACGAAAAAATAAACGTAAAAGTTTTTATTCAGCTCGAAAATATTCAAAATTTTTCATTTGTACTGGGATAATGATGTGGATAAATAATACTGAAAAAAAGAAGTGGTGCGGAAGGGAGTAAAACTTATTAAAAAACAGGATTTCACTTGAAATCTCCTGAGATTTAATATATAGAAAATTGAATTTAATCGATAATTATTTTATGTAGGACTTTATAATGGTCCTAAATAAAAAATAATTATATATTAAATTAAATTTTTAAATATTAAATATTCAAGTGACTGGAAATTAGTTGATGTTTGCAGCTTCCAGATGAGTTAATTCGCTAAATTTTTAAATATTTAACTTCAAAAATCGCTAATTTAATTTATATTTTTAATTAAATTATAAAAATTATTTACTTATTTATTTTACTGTATTTTATTAAAATTGCTTTTAATATTAAAAATTATGCAAACAAAATTTTTAAACTTTGCTTTATTATTTATTAATTTATTTTTAATAAATCAAATAAAATTCCATTTATTGATTTTACTTATTTAAATTAAAATCAAAATATGTTTTTACTTTTATTTAATTTAACATTGTTATAAAGTAAAGAAAAAAAAGGACAGAGTTCCAATAACACATTTAAATGTGGGCTGGCCCAAAAGGCAGTCACTAAGCTAACTTTCCTTAACATGATTAGAACCGACTTGAAACAATCGTGCTAACACGAACCATTCTTAAAATACGTCTCGGTTAACTGACTTTTGGGCCAGCCCTCTTTATGGTTTTTTTTTAATTCTGTAATTTTTAAAACTGTTTTTTTTCTTATAATAGATATAATTATGATGATTTTATTTAAATGTTTAATTAATTTACTTCAATTTTTCCTCTTAATCAATCGCTTGTTTATGAAAATTCTCTTACTGGATTTCACTCGAAAATATCGACATAGATGATGTTTTGACATGGACGTTGTGCTTATAAATAACATAATATATGTGACGTGAAGAGTATAATCAATTTTAAAAATACTCGGTGAAGAAGAATGATGAAAATTTCCTCTTTAACTAGATCAGATATAGCTTACTCAGCAACTTTAAGTAAGGGATTATTTCGTAAATTCTTTCTTCGTTTCTAAATGTATCGATTTTTTTCTTTGTATAATTATTAATTAGGTGTTAAAATATAATCAAAATATTATATTAATAAATCGATTTTCTATATAAAACTTTACATTTGAGAAGTTACTGAATTAATATCGAAATGGAAGTATCAGAGATGATGGAGAGATGTCTCGTCTCTACTTCATCTTGTGCATCATCTGGTACCTCTTTTAATTTTAATCTGATATTTGAATTTATGTATCATCTCTATTTCATCAGGTGCTTCATCTGATGCTTTATGTAGTTTTAAACTGGTGCACATCTGGTGCTTCATACGCATTTACTAATACACTTAGTTATAATCATGTGTTTCATCTGATACTTCATACGCATCATTACTCATGAAGCGTGTTACGAGTGTAAGATGAAGCACCAGAATGAAATTTTTAGCGCACGACGTACGCTTCTTCTTTCTATAGTAGTTTCAATAATTAAATCAGTCTGTCATATAAATAATAATTAAAACAAGAAGAAGCATACATACAAATGATTGTATGGGTGTATAATCGCACTATAAGAGAGAGAATCATGCTTCACGTTCATTTAAATATAATTTATATAAAAAATTGATTTAAACTAAAATTTATAATTAAAAGAAAGAGAAGTATAAACTATCTATCATCATCTCTTGCATCATCTCATCTCGTTTTAGTGTTAATTAGATTTGATTAATTTACCAAATTTAAATTTGTATACAGAAAACTAATTTAAATATTTAAAAACTAAATTCGCGAAAATAATTGAATTATGTTAATATTAAAGCAAATCATAAGGAATAACACTGTAATGAAGTTTATAGTTGCATTCGTTTTGTTAGAATAATGTATACTCTGACGTCAATTTGACGTCATTTCACACTTCTCCACACCAAAAAAGATTAGACATGACGACAAACTGACGTATTTTGTCAAAACGAATGATATGATTCTAATTTATATAACGTTATAATGTTTGCTTCTGCTTCTTTTAATTATAATTTAAACGCAATTATTCTTTTATAATTTAAATAAAATTCAATTTTTTAAACGTAATTACCCGTTAGATATGATTATTCGTTACGGTAATGTGATAAGTAACGTATAATTTGTTACAGATCTTAATAAAATGTCGGATAAACAAGACAGTTAAAGCTGCTTCGTGGGATCCGGGATCGAATCCAGGTTGTCAGAAATTCCAGGAATTTTTGGTGGTGATCGGGCCCCGTCTCTCTCCGCCCCCATTGTGAGCCTTTCCGGACCCTCAATAGGTATGAATACCAAGGCCCTTTTAGTGTCCACGGGGCAAAAAAGATCCAAAAAGGAAGAATAATGCATTGTTTTGTTGATTATTTAATTTAGTTGTGTACGATAACGCGACATGTGGGCGCTCCGCCGAAAGGGATGTCCAGGATTGGAGCGTTATCCTATGAACAAATGGGTCACTTACCTGGGGCCCCCATCAATCGGAGGCCCTAAACCAATCTTTTGTAAGAAAATATTTTTTCCAAAAATTCCTCTGAAGAAAAATGTCTGAAAGGGCGCCCTAATTCACATTCGCCCGGATCCCATGAGGCTAGTGGGGATACAAGTGACATATTATAGTTTCATGGATATACAGGAAAATATTCTATGGGAAAGTAGCTCCTATTTAGGTGTTACTAACGTGAAGAAAACATGGAAAACTCCAAGTATCTAGCCCGTTGGTGAGGCACGAACCCACGACTAGTGTTCAATAGTTTTATCCACTCTGCCACTGGTGGGCTCCGTTTATTTAATTATATTTAAACTAAATAATATTAACACAAAATTTAATTTTATTCTAATTTTATTAAAAATTTATACGTACAAAAAATTGGATTATTGTAGATGTAAAAATTCCGTGTTAGCAATAATTCTTGCATTCCCCTTTACCATACGATCTTCTTAATATTATACAATTCAATAAATTCAAGATAAGAAAAGGGGTGAGAAAATGACCTTATCTAAAATATTTAACCTTCAAACACAAAGGAAATTATTTAAAATAAATAAATATTTATCACAGAATTAAAGAAATAATTATTAATATTAATTATATTCAGTAATAACCTGAAGATTAAAATCACATTTTGTAATGAATTGTAAACCATACTTTTGCAAGAGAGAAAACGTTTTAACTACAATTCACGACTAGATCTAGACTAGAATTATTTATGAATCAACAGCAGCAAAATGGCTTGCCGATATATAATTTACTTTGTACAAATATTTTGCATAAATATCACGTGATAATTCTATACCCTGAATAAAAATTTATTTGTTGGTTTGTTTCTACAATTAAAATAATTTTTTTTACACAATATTTATTTACAGTTATATAAAGCAAAGATTCCCAATCTGATTTTCTTTTGCTTGTCGATCTCTCTATAGCAGTGTTTCTTAACTTGGGGTGCGTGCAACCCGAGGGGTGCCATGTGGATTTTTAACCTTTAAATGTGTAATATAAAATTTAAAACTGTCTTATGCTATATAAATTGAACTCGACTTGTATTGTGTATTCTCAGAGCTTACAATAAACTGGAAATACTAAGGTAGTGTACTGATCCTGACTAGTACCTCCTGTATCTTTGTCACCTTACACTCAGTTGGATTTCATAACAAAAAAAAAAAAAAATCGGAACAATTTTCAAGAGGGTGAAGGCCATATTTTGAATTTCAACGTGGAGCTTATCCCTAAAACAGTACTCTATAGGGCCGGATTTATGTGTATATAAGCTAAGCAAACTATAACTTGGAGCCTCATGTTTTTAAACTAATATTGTTTAATGAAGGGAGTGGCCTTCTTTGTTATAATTTAATGCCTCAACAAGTTTAAATTAGCCTTCCCCCTCTCTTCAAAACCAGACTTAATTCTTCGACTCCTTTCTACGTTGATACAAAATACGTCACAAATAAAATAAAATAATAATGATAATAATATAAATTTAAAATTGTGTGTTTTACTTAAATCGAATTTAGGCCCTAATGATGATTAATATTAATTGCTATATTTATATATTTTAAAATATAACACTAAATAAATTTGTCCACAGGCCCCCTTGAGGTATCACTAGTGAGTGGGATGCTTAATCTCGAGATATTCACGTAACAACACGGGGTTATGAGCATCACGTGGCACTAACCCGTTTTGAGTATCTAGTCCCGAGTTATGTGTATAGCAGCACGTGATACCAACCCGTTCAATAAGACCATTCATTGAACTAGTTCGTGACACGTGACACTCCCAACACGGTCGTATTGTTACTTACATAATTCGAAACGATGCACCCTGTAAGGCCATTTACTGAACGTGACACGTGACACTCCCAATATGTTCGTGTTTCAACTCACCTAGCACGAGACCAGGCAGATTGGGAACCCTGATATAAAGCATAACATTTAATTCGACTAATTATTTTCAAGAAAATAATTTTTTATTTTAAATCTAATTCCTATTTTTTTTCAATATTTTAATTCCTATTTTAAGCTAATTAAAAAAATACAATTTACATATTTACGTATCTCCGTTTTTATTAAATTTATTTATTAATTAATATATATTTTTGTACGTTTATTTTAAATTGCTCAAAACACTTTCTTAAATTTTAAATATATTTCGTAATGTTTGTTTAATTTAATTTATCGTACGAACGTTTGAAGAATAGAAGTTAATTGTAAATTTTAATTTAGAAATTTGTTTCTATTTATATTCGTTGTATATGTTTAAGGCCAATATTTAAATTGTATTTTTATGTAATTTTAAAGAATTATCACGTTAAATATAATTTATAAGTGCTTAATAATTGTTTAACTCATCACGCTTCCAGAATCTTCATCCTTTCTCCAAAATATCTATCGTTATTAATTAAGATAACTTTTTTAGAATAAAGAAATATTTTATAAATTAATTTTAAATATTTATAATTTTTTAAAACTTAATTCTACGTAAATGAACCGTTAATGAATATAATAACGTTAAAAACTAGTAAAAAAAATTAAAATGAAATTAATTTTCAATTCAAAATGATTTCCTCAATCATTAGTTGAAATTCAAATTTTATCTAAAATGATTGGTTAAATTTGAAATGTCCTCAATCCCTTCGGCCAATCGTCGTTAAGAAAACTACAGCGTTAACCAATTCGTTATTGAAATGTAATTGAAATGATATCTTACTTGAATTGCGGAGGACCGCTTATATTCCTTTGCGGAAGTTTTAGATTTTATTTTGCTTTTTCCACTAATTGGTATCGTTATTATATTCATTAAAGATTCATTTTTAATAATAAATTTAATGTAAAAGAAAAACTTGCGTTTGTTCGTTAAGAAAAATTATTTAAAATTTATAAAACTTTCGGTTTCTACTATGAAGTATACGAGTAGTTTTTCCTGAAGGTGGATACATTGCATTGTTTTATATTTATGTAGGCAATAATCCACAGTAATTGAATAGTTTATTTTTTGTTAAATGTTCATATCCACCCCATAGACAATGGACAATTAACAGGTTCAATACCATAAACTGTTGATATAACTCCCAAAGTGCCATTCGCAGACTTTTGACTAGACATTAATGGCTCCCTCGAAGAACTTTGACTCATTAAACATTCTGGACTACTGACAGTAGAAATAGTATCTGTTGTGCTGGTGGTTGCGTGAACGTTTTCACATTTGCTCACTGCAACATTCTGTAGTTCCATCTCTGCACATTCTGAACTAATAGTTTGCATCTCCACATTTCCAGTAATAGAATTCCTAGGCGTGTGAACGTTCGAACTGGCACAACTAGGAATAGGCGAGAGACTGCGAGTTGGTAAATTCATACACAAAGAAGTCAATGATACTGATGGCCTCCTGTCTTCTTTCTTGTGTAAATCATTGCATTTTAAAAACTCTTCTCTGAATGGTGCACTGGAAGTTCTAGATGCTTGACTGCGCTCCAGAGATGCAACATTTTGCGTAGAACTTTCTGGTTGAGAATAGTTTTTTTGCTCTTGGAAAATCATTCTCAGTTTGGCAGGATTGAAAGAGATGGTGCCAAACCGTCGCGCAAACATCGATCTCTTGATGCTCGGTGTCTGACGAGTTGGGCTGAAGTCTTTAGTTTTGTCATTAGCAGCAACTCCGGGTGAAGTTGCTACACTCGAGTTCGACTCACTGGGGGATGTTGCAAATCGTTGGCTCATTTGTTCCGAACTTAATTGGCTACTAATTGAATCCTCGCTTCGACTTCTGGAGAAAGCCGATCGAGCATTTCTCGTTGCTTCTACTAAATAGCTCCATTTTCCTTTTTTAATTTTCTTCTTATTTTCTGCCATTCTAGCGATCTTAACCATTCGACTAACTGGTGATTTTTTTGTAGGTTCTGTAGAACAAAATTCTGGAAGAGTCTGTACCGAACCTTCTACTAATCCAATATCGAATCCTTTCATAAGTCGCCTCTCTCTTTGACGTCCTTTTTTTCCTCCTGCACCTGAAAATACAATAATATGCCATTTCAATAATTAATTTTATAGACAATAAGCATTAAAGAGCTTTTGAGAAATCTTTAATGCCTTAATAAATTTATTTAATATTAATTAAATGAAATCACAATAGCATCATAATACTTTATACATTGTTTAAAGAAGTAACGTTTTTACTTTTCTTCAATACATTAATTAAACTTTTAACAATCGTAAACAAATACACCCTAATTAAATTTTGTTTATATCGAGTTTTCCTAGATAATTAATTGAAAATAAAAAAACAAGACCATAAAAGAATACCGAATATAATTTCTTTGTACGAGGTATTATATTACAATATGGCAGATCTAATCTCGTCTTTTAGGGTAATTCTTGGTAAATTCTTTTAGTATGGAGGAAGAAATGGATAAAACCACTGAACACTGGTCGCTGGTCGTGCCTTAGTGTTCAATGTTTTATCCACTCGGCCACCTGCAGACACAAAAGAAATTATTAATTTGAAGACATATGCAGGATGGCCATAACTAAGGTTTCTCTATTCAGAGCACTCCTAGCAGTCAACTGACACCAAAATTTGTACACAGACTATGAAAAGGATACGAAATAGGATTTTGCAAGCAAAAATTAAGTTCAAAAACGTCCGCTAAGGAGCGCTTTACAGGAAAATAAGAAAACAAAACAACAAAAACTCATTCATTTATTCCGGAAGAAGCATACCTTCTGCGGAGGCTGCTTACTGAATGTAAGAAATGTTGCTCAATGTGTGTTCTATTGTTCAGGTGTAAAATTTGAAGACGATGAACAGTGTATTCATCTCCTAAACCAGTGTTCCGCAACCTTTTTCTACTTGCGGCACACCAATGACAACACGGCACACCAACATGTTATTCCCCTCAAAAACGTATAATATGATACTACAGTAGAGCGTCGTTTATCCGAATCAATTGGAAACTGTGGTTGTTCGGATAACCGATTATGAACGAAAAAATATATTAACCTATCCCATGTTGAAATTTTTCTCCGTTGCGTGTCGCTTCGTGTTGAATTTTCGTCGATTTTAAGCCTAACCAAAATTATTTTATAATAATAATCGAGGCTATTGTATCGTTAAAAATTATTTCTTTATTTTGTACAAACAAAATGATATATATTGAAAAATATAAAAACAAAAAATTATACTTTAGAAGTTAATCTAAGTATCAAAAACGTTCGATTCAGCACGACACGGTCCGACTGAAAAGCTTTCGGTTAACTGACGTTTTGGTTGACCAGCTTTCGGATAAACGACGCTCTACTGTATTAATAGAATTACGTAATGCCACTAACGTGTTGTTGTTGTTGTTGTTGTTGTTGTTGTTATTATTATTATTATGTTGGGTTAAGTGAGAATATACTCGGTTAACAACCGGTGGCTGTGTACTATGCCGGACCAAAGTCAAGGCATAGTAACCAAAACAGAAATTAAAGAAGTGTATCAGTGTGTGTGTCTGTATTCAGGAATTTTCTCACAATATGACATGTATTCAATATAGTGGCCTTCTGTAGTGTGATGTATGTGTTTCTATTCAATTCTAATGTGCCCAGGCTTTTGTGTAGTGTGTGTGGTATGACACCTGTAGAGGAGAGAACAACAGGTACAATAAGCACCCTATCCATCCTCCACAGATGCCTTATTTCCTGGGCGAGTTCTGTGTACTTGCTAATTTTTTCAGTGCATGCGTTTTGTATATTGTGAGTGTTTGGAATGGATATGTCTATAATGTATGTGATTTTATTGTGTTTGTCAATGAGTGTGATGTCTGGTCTGTTGTGGTAAATTGTTTTATCTGTGATTATGGCTCTGTCGTAGTACATTTTGTGCGTGTTGTTTTCCAATACTGTCTGCGGAATGTATTTGTAGTATGGTTCGTGGATGTCTACTAATTTGTGTTTCTTTGCAAGCTCTTGGTGTATTATATTTGCTACTTGATTATGTCTGTGTAAATAATCTGTCTGTGCCAAGAGCTTGCAACCAGAGGTGATGTGTTGTATAGTTTCTGGCATGATGTGACATTTTCTGCATGTGTCATTTGTGAGTGTTGCATCTTTGAGTATGTGTTTTCTGTAGTTTTTAGTATTTATGACCTGATCCTGTATGGCAATCATGAATCCTTCCGTCTCCCCAAAGAGGCATCCCCGAGCTAACCAGCTGTTTGACGCAGTTTTGTCAACAAAATCCTGGGCCAGATCATAAGGATGCCTGCCATGGAGTGCCTTTCGAGCCCACGATTGCTTAATGGTGTCTATGCTTTTTATATGTTGCGTTGTGTCCATATGATGTGAGTGTAAGTTTAATGGTGTGTTATTCGAGTCTGCTAGAGTTACTGCTTTATGTAATTGTGATGTTTCTTGTTTTTTGTAGAAAAACTCTCGCAGTGACTGTATTTGTTTGTAGTGAAGGTTAACTATGTCAATCAGGCCACGTCCGCCATCTTTACGTGGAAGGGTTAATCTTTCTGTGGCAGATTTAGGATGATGTTGTTTATGCTTAGTAAGTGTAGTTCTTGTTTTCCTTTGGAGTTGCTCAAGATCTGTGTGAGTCCAATGTATAACTCCAAAAGAATATGTGAGTACTGGGATGACATATGTGTTTATTGCTTTAACTGTGTGTTTTGCATTTAACTGTGTTCTGAGAATAGCATTTAACCTACTTTGGTATTCTTTAATTAATCTTTGCTTTATTTGTGTATGTTCTGTTAGTTTGGCCTGTTGGAATCCTAAATACTTGTAGAACTCGCCCTCTTCCATGGATTCAATAATGTCTCCATTTCCAAGTGCAAAATCTTCTTTCTTCAGGATTCCTTTTTCTATGTGAAGTGTTTTGCATTTATCTAGGCCAAATTCCATTTGTATGTCCTTGGTGTATGAATGTGTGATTTGTAGGAGTTGATGAAGTTGTTTTTGTGTGGATGCATAAAGTTTTATGTCATCCATGTACATGAGATGTGACAGTGTAAACTGTGTTGTTTTTTCATGTCTGATATTGTAACCATATTGCGTGTTGTTTAACATGTTGGATAATGGGTTCAGGGCTAAGCAGAACCAGAGAGGACTCAAGGAATCTCCTTGAAAAATTCCTCGCCTAATAAAAATTTGGTTTGTTTGTATGGAAGTGTTACTAACCCTGAGATGTAGTGTTGTTCTCCAGTGCTGCATAGTGTTTTGAAAGAATGCAATGAGTGATGGATGTATTTTGTACATGTGTAGAATATGTAGCAGCCAACTGTGTGGAACACTGTCGAATGCTTTTCTGTAGTCTATATATGCCATGTGTATGTTTCTGTGTTGTTTGTGTGCTTGCCGTAGAATGACTGAATCTATGAGTAACTGTTCTTTGCATCCCCTGTGATTTCTACGGCAACCTTTTTGTTGTTCTGTTAGAATGTCGTGTTCTTCAATATGTTTGTATATTTTGTTTGCAATACAGGATGTCAATAATTTGTAGAGTGTTGGAAGACAGGTAATTGGTCTGTATTGTGTGGGGTCTGTGGTATTGTTGTTTTTGGGTTTCATGTAGGTGATGCCCTGAGTAAGAAAATTTGGCATGTCTTGTGGATTGATGATGATGTGTGTTAGGTGTTTAGCTAGTTCCTGGTGCAGTGATGTAAACTTTTTGTACCAGAAATTGTGAATGTTGTCTACACCAGGTGTCTTCCAGTTGTGTGCTCTGTTAACAGTGTATTGGAAATCATGTATGTTTATTTCAGCACAGGGCATAGTTGGTATGTTGTGCAAGTTTCTGTTCTCCTCCTCGATCCAGCCTGCATCAGCATTGTGCGTGACAGCACTGGACCAAAGAGAAGACCAATATGTTGTGAGTTCTTCTTCTGTTGGTGTGCCACTGTGCTGTGTATCAGTGTTTGCTTTGTTATTAATTTGTCTGTAAAAGAGTTTTTCATTGTTTGTAAATAATTTATTTTGTTGTTTTCGTAGTGTACATGTTTTGTATCGTTTGAGTCTACGTGCTTTGGCAGCAAGTTTTTGTTTTAGTGTATCAATGTATTCTGTAATGTGTGTGTTGTGATGTTCGTGTTTTGTGTGTGTTTTTATTTTCTTGAAAATGTTTTTGAGCTGTTTCCTTAATTTCGGTGTTATGTTGTTTTTAGTGTATTGTGTCAGCCTGCCTAATTGCTGTCTAATGTCATTTATTTGTATTTCTATTCTTCTCTGCCAGGCAGGCTTGTGATAGTATTGTGTTTTCTGTGTATTTGTCTGTGACTGTACTTTCAGTCCATGGTGTGTCACTACTGTGACTGCCCCAGCATAAACTAATGTATGAATGTCTGCGAGTGTAGAAATTGAATGAATGTAGTGTGGTAGTAAGTGAGTGTTTACATAATTTAGTGTTTTTCCTACTTCTTTTGACGTGTTGATTTTTGGTATTCGTGGTCGTTGTGTGGGATCTGTGCCTGTATATTTAGTGAGTGTTTCCTGAAATATAAGTGAGAGCGTATTAACTAAATCCATGTCTATGTTATCAGTGATGGACGAGGAAGTGTCTGTAGTATCATTAGTGGTAATTGTTGTATGTGTGTTATTATCAATGCTTGTTGCTGGATTATCCTGACAGGTTACATGATCTTCATTAATGTTAGATGTTTCTGTCTGTTGATGTATTTGATCAGCAACCTGTTGTTTGATAAGTTCAAGTGTTGTTTGTGGAATAAGGTTGTTGTGTATAATTGTTCTTTTTTGATCAACAACCCTTTGTTCAGTGACAGTGAGGTGAGGATATTGTTGTGTGAATTTATGGTGTAGTTGTTGTCTGTACGCTGTCATGTTTGTTTCAAGTTTTGTGATCGTGTAATAAGTACGGATGATAAACTCGTTCATTTCTACTGTCCATTTCATCCGTTGGCGTGGTTTTCCAGCCTTTGTGGTCTGTGGATGCATTGCCACAGAAACACCAAGGCTGGGTTGGTTCCTCACATCTGTTGAGGGCATTGCAGTAGCCATGCTTGGGCCGGTGCTGCTTTCGCCACCGGTAACCAAGGGAGACTGTGGCCTATTTTTCGAACGTGAGCCTCTGCCTAACCCACGAACGCGGACCTTGTTAACCCGGGCGACGTCCGAGCCGGTATCACATTTAGATCTGGTTACTACCATGATACATATCTCCACAGAATGTGGGTGTGTGGTCACTCTTAGCTTCATTTCTCCCCATAGACCTTACTGGCATGGGTGTCCCTACCAGGAGCTTGTGCTCCAGCCTGCATTGCCTTATGGATCAGTAAAATTACTGGGCTCTCCCATCAGACCAGGTGGTGACCACGAGAGAGTTATTATTATTATTATTATTATTATTATTAAACAGACATCAAAACTTGTGAGAAAAAATTTATTTTATATTTAATTTCTTAGAATACATAAGAATGTGTGGTTTGTAATAAAGAATGAACAAACGTCATCTTATTTTATCAGGTCTGCGGCAGAGAATGAAATACAAACATAAGAAACACAGCAACTGTGATAAAAACATAAATAAAACTTGACAATTAATAGAATATGTAAAAGTTCACGTCACACCTTTCACCTTGTGACGGCACACCGGTTGCGGAACACTGTTCTAAACAACTGACTACAGCTGCTCTCCAATGATGCTTTGCAATAGCACTGTAACACGATCCTCTAAATCTGCCAAAGTTGCAACATTTCATAATAAACCATATTCTTTAAATGCCCCCATAACCGATTCAGATCCACGTCATTGTTTTCACTAACTTTACTCGCTGTCGGTGTCAATCTGCTTATTAGTTACAGATGCAAAGTTCTCTGAATTGGAAAAATTTAATTATAGCTACCCTGTACATAAGAATCATAGGAACTCCCACAAGCCATATATTCATTAGAAGGAACCAATATACAGGTAAGAAGGAATGGTTTATTCAGGATAGGATCGAACTCACAATCTTTATTAGAACTCTAATACATAATTTAATGAGAAATCTTCATAAATTTTGCATGTACTGTCGAATAAATCTGAATATATGAAGTTTAATTATGATTCTCCTATACACGTTCAGTGTTATAATAAAAATAGATAAGTAATTTTGTATGCTAACAGTTATTTTCTTAATAACAACATTAATTGAATATTTTAATAAGAAACTCTTTGTATAAGAATTAAATTATTTACACTTTATTAGACTATCTTAAATTAAATCATAAATTGATCTCTATTGTGGAAAATGTATAGATGACTTTAGATACGGGTTTTCATTAAATTAACAAAATATAATTAAGAAATTAAAGCTTCTAAAATAATTATTCAACATTGATTATCTCGCAATTCAATAGGTTAATTAAAATTTAAATATTTTATTAATTTCTAAAATTCTTTAAGCCAATTAAATTAATTGGAATAAAGTTTTAAACGGTTGTGTAGTGTATAATACCGAAGATTTATTGCAGAGAATTTTGTGGGGATTTTTTGGGAGGGATGTTTGCAAGATCAGCTGCTTTGTTGGCAGATAACAAAAAGAAAAAAAAAATGTTGCAAGTAATCAGGAAAATAACATAAATAACTTAACAAGCTCAACAATAAATAAATAAAAGAAGATTAAATGGTTTATTGGCTACAACAAATCTGAAGATTTCTTGTACATATTCTGAAATTAATTTTTCAGTTTTATTTTTGTTTTTTTAAAATATTTTTATATATTAAAATAATAGTTAATATTCCTTCTTTTGAATAGAAAATTAAATGTACAGCGTGGCTCAAAAGTCAGCTAACCACGTGAATAATTTGAGCAACTTATCGAAGAATTTATTGATTGGTTCCTGTGGACACTAAGATTGTATCTAAGTGACCAATAGTATAAAATGTTTTATGTGAAATGAACTGTCATTGGCTTCTTACATAGCTGTTGGTCACCTAGACACGCCCTTAGGGTGCAGTTTTCTCCATATTCGTAGTGACCACGCCCTTAATGGGTACGATCCCCCATTATGGGTCTGGACGTATTCGCGATGATGATATGAGACCGAACCCACGCTGGGACAGACCACGCATGGAAAATTCCTGACGTCACTCGACTGGATTCAATCCCGGATCTCCCAGAGAAGTAGGCTTTTACTACCTGGTTAAGTGACTTTTCGGCCACCCTGTATATTATTAAAGATTTCACTCCAATAAATTCTTTTAAACGACTTAAACGACTTCAAAAGTCTTTACACAATAAGAATTTTGTAACATTCGCTGTTTATTATATATTTTCTATTGATTATAGGTTAATTTTAAATAGAGGATGGCCCGAAAGTAAGTTATACGTTGTAATTTGGATACGAAAGAAGAAGAAATGATTTTGAGCAAAAAATGTATTTGAATAATACAGAAAATTACTCTTTATAGCGATTAACTGAGTTTTAGGCCACCCTGTATAGACAAAATGAACAGATCACATCGCCTGGATGAGTGACGACAGGCTAACAATATGAATTCTATACCCTAAAAATAAATAGAACAATACCCAGTGGCAGATGTAAAGATAGAAGAAGAGGTGAAGAAAGATGCTGTGAGATGTGGAGCCAGAGATAGTCAAGGAATAAAGTAAGAGAGTGAGAGTTGATGAATGCAACAACAGGTCTACGACTTCTATATAAGCCAACAGATGATGATGATGATGATGATGATGGTGAATGGTAATGAATGATGCTGCTGGTGCTGATGATTAATGATGCTAATGATAAATGATGATGCAGATGATGGAGGTGATGATAAATGATAATTTTATATAAAAATATAATTAACATTTATTAATTGAAAGCATCGAAATTTATATTAAAAAACTAAAATATCAGATAAAATATTTTTAATTATATTTTTCCAACCAAAACAAAAAAAAATTATTAAAATATCTAAATAATTTATAGCTTTTGTATTTTGTATTTAATATAATAATAATTTTTTTTAATGTTTGGGTTAATTTTATTTTTAATTTAATACTCAATTTAATAAAATTAAATTAAATTGACGGAAAAAAATTTTGAATTATTTGAAAATATTCATTTTATTCTCCCATTAAATTCCAGTATATTTGGATTTAAAAATCAATTTAGTGATCATAAAATGATTTATTTTCCTTGAAAATGCCAAGAAATTCTCCATTCCTGCTTTAAAAATATGAAATTTCGACATCTGATGATGGAATTTTTTAAAGATATTTTTAGTACATGAATTAACCTTTATATATTATATCTATAAATCATTTTTAATATAATTAAATATTATTAAATTTATATTTAAAAGTATATAGAGTTCCTGTAAAATTTAATAAATTTTAATATTTCTATATATATAATTTTATTATTTAATAGATAATGTATAAAGTCAAGCCTATGAACAACGGCCACTGACGGGATCATAAAGAATGGCCGTTGTTTTGGGGGTATATTCAATAAATTTAATTAATTAAATCTTAAATAAATGAGTAAAGATATTAATATAAATCTGTTTAAATTTAAAAATATTAGATTAATTAATTTATAAATAAATTAAAATTATTTTCTCTATTTATTTTACTGGTAAGAATAATCTTATTGTATATATATGGTCCTACCAGAAGAGATTTTTGTTGTGCGAGGCCCTAAGCAAGCGTGAACTTAAGAGGTCCCTTTTATATAATATTAAACCTTTATAATACGACACTTACAAGGTCTAAGACCCTACCTCTTGCATAAGGCCGTATTAAAAACCCATATAAAAGGCCTTTCTTGGACAGCTAAATTTAAAAGATTGAGATCTTAAGTAGAATTTTTAATGTTGAGGCCTTTAAAGGTTTAATATAGCAAATGTATATAGATCCTGTCATGAGTACAGGACCTATATATACCAGAAGCCAGTGAATACCAGAATACCAGAGCCGGATTTAGACTTGTGGCCTGCTACAACATAGACTTACAAGAGGCCTTTCTTCCTTTAAAAATACAAATCTCAAAGTAGGAAGGGCTTCTTTGTATAATATTGAGAATAGAACTGAATTTGCGTATAAGCTAAGTAAGCTACTGCTTGGGGCCTCGGGCTAATCTAAAAGACAGTTTACAGGCCTACACGTGGCCCATTATTATTTAGTGAAAGAGGAAGAGCCTCTTGTATGTTGTTAGTGTAGGCCAGAGCGAGTCTAAATCCGTCTCTGATCGAGGCCCACTTAAGAAGAGGCCCTCAGCTATAGCTTGTTTAGCTTATACGTAAATCCCCTCTCCCCGCTGAACTCCTGAGAGCTTAATCTTACTGATACAAAAATTTCTCTTACCTAAATTATTAAAGCGGGGGATGAAAGAGGTAGGAATAACCTTAAAATTAAAGCTTTAATTAATTATAATTAACTTACTCTGTCCCTGTCCCTTAGCAGCTGACGTATTAAATCCACTAGTCGATAGAATCTCGATAAGTTCGTAACGAAAAGACGAAATGTCCTGTTTAATTTCGTTGACATCATCTTCCGTCACACCCTGATTATCAGCTTTTCTTTGTTCTTCTGTGATGTAACGTCTTACAAGATTACGCATTATTACCTTAAAATTAAGTTTTTAAAATTAAATTACTTTTTTAACTTTTCCAAAATATAAAAACTGTAATTTTTACTCATAAAACTTTAAATATTTGCTTAAAAAAGAAATTTCTTATTTAAATACGAAATTTCTTTTGTTTTATATAGTGAAGGATTATCAGTTGAATACAAATAACACAAGCTGATTTTTTGTATTATTATTTTTTTTAAATTAAATTATTTAGGTGTATTTTTTGAATTGATAATTTAAATTAAAAAAATGTATATCTTTTCTCAGAAAAATCATATATTTTTTAAAATTTTTTCTTGAAGATTTATCGCTGATTTTATAGAAGAATACGAAAATAAAATTAATTGTAAACGTGTACGGAATATTAAATTGTACATTTAAATATTCAAATTAGAGCTCTGGTTTAAAAACTTGACTTATTCATCACATTTATTCGGTAATGTACACACGGGGTGTTCGTAATTAAAGTTCACGTTTCGAAAGGGTATAACTCGGGAACTAATCTGGAAAATGAGGTGATATTTCACACGTAGAATCCTGAGGTGATGAAATTTTATTCGAAACAATAAAAAATGTTAGTTACAAAAATGTCCGCTGGGGCGGTAAATGGCGCTGAAACACCGTACTAGATAAGTTGAAATGTCTCGGTATATTGTGTGGTTGCGCAGCAGCATGCTTGATATGTTCATCTCCATTGTCGGCAACATGAAAACGTGATGGTTTATATACAGCGGCTATAAACATTCGAGACATTTTGGGTAATCTACTACGATATTTCAACGCCATTTTCCGCCCTAGAGTGCATTTTCGTAACTACACTATCTACGCTAACGTTTGATTGGAAGGATGCGCATATATAATCACACAAACACGTAAAATATATCCATTATAGCATGTTTTGTAAAGTAAATTGCAGTCGAACTTCGATACAGCGCCATCCTGAATGGCGTTACCCTCATAAAACGCCAATGAATATTTGTCCGCTAGTATTTGGCGATTTCTTAAATGTATCACTTTGCATTTTAAGAGACATGTTTATAACACCGAATCACGTGACTTTTCAAACTCGATCTTGCGTACAGACCTCGGTATTACGCTCAAATTTCCTATAGTGTCATCGTTGTTTAACATCGGAAATCAGCACTAAATCGAGTTTGGCGCTAAATCCAAGTACTTCTGCAACAAATACTGGAAATAGTAATGTGATTTGTGATGCAAAATTGTGTAATTAGTTATTCACAGATACTGGATTTCCCGTGTTTAACGTTTGTCAGAATAACTCCCCGTATTACGTCATCTTCTATTCTCCTATTATAATAAATACAGAAAATACCCCTTCGAAAGTCTTCATTGGTGCTTTACGAAAGTGACACTATTTACGGGGACGCTATATCGAGAATCATTATTTTATTATTTTTTTAAACAAATTTATTTAAAGTTTTGAATTTGAGAGGAATTTTTATTACATTTTCTGCATTTATAATGACTTGAACGATATTTTAAAATATTTTTAAAATTCTAGGCAAGGTTCCAAATTAAAATTATCAACTTATAAACATCCTTTTAAACTATTTTATCAGATTTTTCTTCCTTTCGTGACGTGTTAAGTATATAAAGCATTGTTTACTTGAATAAAATCGATAATAAGATACAAGTTTTCGGGACTCTTAAGCATTATATCACATGTTTTGCGATAACGTCTGTCTGTACGCACGTTTTCTATATATTTACTATTAAGACGTAGATATTATTAGTATATCCTGGTCGCTTCGTCGCGTAGCGTGTCGCTCTCTGTCTAGTAGATAGAAGTCATATCATATGTATTGTTCACTTAAAACATGATAAAAATCTTAAAAATACTTATATAGCTCTATCTATATGCAAAATTCTTAAAACTTCATAAATTTATATCTTAACTTTAACGTTTTAAGCGCGTCACGTCGTGTTTACAGAGAAATGCGTCGCGTTGTTATAGCGCGCATTCCTGCATTATGGAGATGGAAGAATAATGCGATCAATTTACCTTTTTTTAAAAAAATACGATTTTTCATAATTTTTACATTAAATTAAGGTAATGATCATTAATATATTATAATGATTATATTAAGAAACTTAATAGTAAACAATAAATTAATTTCTACAGTAAGTCTAATAATAAATATCTCTTATTAAAAGTGTGATAATCTTTCATATTATTTGTAAGAAAATAATAATAGAAAAAGTGTTATTATCTGCATATTACAACTTACAAAGTAGTTTTTTTTTATGGCGACATCCAAGAATTTCATTTACTATTAAATCAATCATTCTTTCGATATACTGTATATAGCTAACATATTACCTGATGGCAATATATTCTATTTTTCTATATTATATTTCTTTCATATTCTATTTTTTTATAGGCTTTATTTAATCAAATAAAACTTATTATTGTGATTTTATATGTTAATGACAGATAGAATATAAGAATTAAAGTTGAAAAAAATATATCGAACGTTTTTTAGTTATTTCACTAACTTTCATTGCTTATTTCCTGTAATAGACTTAACAAATTGAAGTATTTTTGTGAAATTTACTTATTTTTTCACACTTATGAAATAAAAAATTATATTGTTATGAAAATTACATATTTTTTAATGAAATAAACAAATTTTAATCGTTGCTATGGAAATGATTTTTTTTGTTTCTATAGCAACGATGAAAAGTACATATTTTTAATGAAATAAACAAATTTTAATCGTTGCTATGGAAACGATTTTCTTGTTTCTATAGCAACGATGAAAAGTACATATTTTTAATGAAATAAACAAATTTTAATCGTTGCTATGGAAACGATTTTCTTGTTTCTATAGCAACGATGAAAAGTACATATTTTTAATGAAATAAACAAATTTTAATCGTTGCTATGGAAATGATTTTCTTGTTTCTAGAGCAACGATGAAAAGTACATATTTTTAATGAAATAAACAAATTTTAATCGTTGCTATGGAAACGATTTTCTTGTTTCTATAGCAACGATGAAAAGTACATATTTTTAATGAAATAAACAAATTTTAATCGTTGCTATGGAAATGATTTTCTTGTTTCTATAGCAACGATGAAAAGTACATATTTTTAATGAAATAAACAAATTTTAATCGTTGCTATGGAAACGATTTTCTTGTTTCTATAGCAACGATGAAAAGTACATATTTTTAATGAAATAAACAAATTTTAATCGTTGCTATGGAAATGATTTTCTTGTTTCTATAGCAACGATGAAAAGTACATATTTTTAATGAAATAAACAAATTTTAATCGTTGCTATGGAAACGATTTTCTTGTTTCTATAGCAACGATGAAAAGTACATATTTTTAATGAAATAAACAAATTTTAATCGTTGCTATGGAAACGATTTTCTTGTTTCTATAGCAACGATGAAAAGTACATATTTTTAATGAAATAAACAAATTTTAATCGTTGCTATGGAAACGATTTTCTTGTTTCTATAGCAACGATGAAAAGTACATATTTTTAATGAAATAAACAAATTTTAATCGTTGCTATGGAAATGATTTTCTTGTTTCTAGAGCAACCATATTATACTTTTCTATGGCAATTGCGCGTTTCTATAGCACTGAAACAAATTGCTTCATTTTATACATATAGGTTTTTCTTTGAATTTGTTTCCATTGCTATGAAATTGCTATGGAAACAAATTCATATATTTTTATACGAATCTAACTGTTTCATTACTATAGAAAGAAAGTTGTCGTTGCTACAAGATTTCATTATGAAATATTCGAATAACGGCCACTGACAGGAACAGAAAATGGTCGCTGTTGGGAGAAACCGTTGTTTAGAGGTTATTTTGTATGCATTATGTTTAACGTTAGAGAAAAATAAGTGCCATTTAGCGGTGTCCGTCGTTGGAAGTTCCATTGTATAATGAAACGAATTACGAAATAAACGAAACAATTATCTAACATACCTGGTAATTATGATCTCTTTCACTAGCTTGTCTCGCTTTCCTCTTTGAAGAAACAGGCAAAAATAATCAATTTTACAGCATATAAAAGTTAAATTATACATCAAAAAACAATTATTATTGAGAAAAAACTTACTCGAATCGTTTTTAAGTGCTCTTTTCTTGCATTTTTTGAATTTCCACGAAAGTGCTTTATCAACGATCGTGTTAAATAATACAAACTTTTCGGTGTCGGTATTATATTAAGAGGAGGAGGGACGGTACCTCCATCCTCGAAATAACTCATCCATAATTTACAGCGAGCAAATTTCCATTCTACATCAGCATGCTCCTAGTAAAAATATAACTAAATCATTTAATTAAAATGAATAATTTTCTTCGAAATTTAATGAAACTTACCGAAATCATTTGGTAGGAATGATTCATCATGGCAATCAGAAGATTTAACAATACAACGACATTAATCACGCAATACGATCCGAACATGAGCAAGCCCCAAAATCTTGTATAACTTTGTATACCGTTCAGTTCAAAATTATCCAAATCGATTAGACCAAAGCTTGCCCAAAATAAGGTTTGAGAAGATTCGAATAAGCTGAAAACATAATATTCTTATTAGTCACATTGCTTAAAAATAATTATATAAACATTTATTTTATAAATGTAATAAGTATTAATGTCATTTTATAGAGTTTTACTTGCTCATTGCGGTACTGAACGTTCGAAACACTATACAGTTTTATGTCAAGAGGATGTGCTAGATCTAGGCAACTGGGTATTTGTGATGCCCTTTTATATAACTTTACATAAGGTACATTCGAAATACTACACACTTTTGCGTCATTATCCTGTGTAAGATCCCTGCAAATGGGTACTTATGATGCCTTTTTATATAACTTTATATAAGGTACTATATATTCGGAATACTGCAAAATTTTGCGTTTAAGACCCCGTGTAAGCTATTTCCTTTGAATTAATACGTTTCCTGTGTTTCTTTGGGCTTTAAACTTTGCCAGGACTTGTTCATTTTTACCTTTGTCACTCCACTTATTACAAATATTATCATGTCTGCCTACAACAATTCTTAGATAAGTCTGGTATTTTGCAATATTCAGATAGAAATTATTAAAAATAATCATCAGAGAAAGCAATTGATATCAATTTCTTAGCCAGAATAATTTAAATCATAATTAAAATAAATATTTCTCAATATAAATTATATATTAATTAACCATTGTAAGCATGTATATGTTACCGGCAAAACCCGATTTTACGCCAAACTAGTTTGGCCTAGGCAAAACTAGTTTGGCGTAAAATCGGGTTTTGCCGGTAACATATACAGTGGTGATATTCAGCGGGTTCGCACAGGTTCGATCGAATCCGTTGGTAAAATTTTCAGTTTCCCGAACCTTGTTAAACACACGTAACATTTCTCAGTGGTTTTGTTTCTTTTTAAAAAATATATTAAAATATACGTATTATACTCTGTAACACTACTAAACTAGAGCCTTATACCCCGTTCGCACCGAGCATTTCAATCTAGATTGTGAGCAAGGTCGGGGACTATGCCCTGCTCTCTCGACCGTTTCAATCTCGAGTGAAACGAGGTTTAATCGCGATCGATTCAAGAGAGTTCTTGAAACTAGATCCAGTCATAAGAGAGATCCCACAATCTCAGCAGTCGACAGCACAAAGGTCGACAGCACTAATATACTATTGTTACCTGATCCTGGCCCAGGATCCCTTACGTTCCAAATACGCCACTGATTATTAGATATATCGCAAGAAAAGGTATTGCATTTATTTCTAGCCAAAACTTCCATTTTGTTTGTTGGTGATTGTTAGGGAAAAATCTTCTGCTAGCGAATCCTTTGTTAAATATTTCGAATATCACCACTGCATGTATATGACAATTACTCGTATTTTTAGTAATCGAATATTAAGCATTCCATAAATTCTAGGTATGTTTATTGCATTTCTTCTTGAAAAATTGTGGTTTTTACACATGAAACTATATAAGAAACACATATTCTTGTAAAATATTTTATGAATAATACAGTATACATAGGTGACTTTTATTGGCGAGAACGTCACTGATACTGCTGTTAGATTGAATTGTATTGATGGGATAAGGCAATGCAACACATATACAATCTGTCAAGAAGAGGGTGCCTCCAGGAAGGATTTTATAAGAGCCCCAATTTAGAAGTTGGGCACATGAAGAAAACATGAAAAATTCCACATGACCAGTCGGTTGGTGAGGTCAAATCCACCACCAAGTGTTCAGCGGTGTTATCTACTCTACAGCTGGTGGGTAGAATACTTCTAACGCTACAATGGTCTGCTGCCTACAATATGACTGATGGAAATGCTAAATTTCAGTTAGAAGTTAATGAAAATAAATTGATTTTTTCCACATGACCAGTCGGTTGGTGAGGCCAAATCCACGACCAAGTGTTCAGCGGTGTTATCTACTCTACAGCTGGTGGGTAGAATACTTCTAACGCTACGATGGTCTGCTGCCTACAATATGACTGATGGAAATG
Organism: Centruroides vittatus; assembly: GCF_030686945.1. Classification (NCBI taxonomy): domain Eukaryota; kingdom Metazoa; phylum Arthropoda; class Arachnida; order Scorpiones; family Buthidae; genus Centruroides; species Centruroides vittatus. Next base: position 270,697 of record NW_027122532.1, read on the forward strand.
CTAAATTTCAGTTAGAAGTTAATGAAAATAAATTGATTTTTTCCTGTTCAAGTTTAGGAATCCTCTGAAATCTATTCACTTATCTCTTGAAGAGACTTCAAAATACCTATTCTAGATTCAAATCTTGTAGAATTCCACTGTAAATTGAAATATTTGTTTATACTTTAAACATTATTTATGGCCTGAGTAAACTACGTGACATTAACAATAATTTCTTAAATATTACTCTATGAGCTAATTAAACTTGTAGATAGATTCGTTGTGCTATGTAAATTGGCTGTATTACATAAGCAATGTCTCAAAAAATTACGTGAGAGATGATGTAGAAGTTAATTAACCATTTTTAAATGAAAGAGACGTGTATCAATAGTTTCTCAAAGTTTACAGAAATCATTGAAGATGAGGTATTCTAACGTAACCTTGTACACAGGATCACCCTAATGACTGTTCATATATTTTATTAAAGACAGCCTGAGAATATATCAATTAGGTGATTCGATTGTTATATATTTTACTGTATTATAACTGATTCATAAGGAATAAACTTTTGAGATGTATAACATCAGTTTGAGCTTACAAATTATTCATGAAATTCTTATATAAGTAATACAGATGGTTCATCAAGAGAGTTCTTCAGACTATTGTATACAACGCTTAAGTTAATTGCCTTAACTCCATGGCCCTTATTTAGATATTAGACACGTGAATAAAACCCGAAAAATTCCACGTCACCAACTGGCGCGAACCCACGACCGTTACTGTAACGTGGGGTGAATAGAAATGCAACTTAAAAAGAATTTTGTACTTGCCTGACAAAGAAAGTAACAAGCGAACCAGAAATTTCTCTTTGAATATTATTTTTCAAAGTATAGATATGTTTTGTTAGGATGGCAACAGTTTTTCAGATGCCAGGACCGTTTGCACGTTATTAATGATTAGATTTTGGCAAACTTTGTTAGCAAGTGTCAAATTAAAAGACTCTATTATAAGTTTCATTAGGGTAAGACCTAGCTCTGAAATAGATTGATTTGTATGTTTCCATATTGATCTTCATTTATATCAGTGAGGACGCTTCTCTGTAGTAGAAGTATATGGAAACGAAAAGAATTCCAGAGGGATGTATGTTGCCAGTCCGTCAAATTGAAAATGGTGATATGTTGGGCTCTTTCTACAAGAGATTTTCCGTAGTCAATGAGATTTTTGAGAAATTTTGGGAGAAATTATACTTCATTTATGGGGATGTTGTAAAGAAACTCTCTGCCCATATTACTAGCAAGCTTCAAAAGCATGATAAGTTTTTCACTTTTGATTCCTTCAGTGCTAGACTTTCCTCTACTCAAACACGAGGTTAAGGAAATCCATTAGGAAATCCGATAATTTTCAATTATACTAGAATATTGACTTGTATTGACTTATGATAAAAATCAAAAATTTAAGCTTAAAAAACACTATGACACTCGCTCAAAGTTTAAATTGTGTGTGACAATATCTGTTACGAAATGTTTTTTTAAAATAACTTTTATATTATTAATTATATAAAAAGGCAAAAAAAACATGCTTAATTTTGGGGTATAGATGAGTTTTTAAAAGTATTGTAAATGCAAATAACGAATGAAATCGTCAGTAAGTTCGACCCCTCTCGTCTTGAAATTCCATACTCCAAAATTTAATAGCATCAATGTCCTGTATATACAAGTTCCCATGCCAAATTTTCTTTCTTAATCTTTACTACCGAACTGTAAAATTAATATTTTATTATACACAAATATTTTAATTATTTATAAACAAGGCTATTTTAATAGTGACACTAGCCATTTTTTTTTTATTAATTCTGTTGTTTTCTTGCATAATATAACAGTTATCTATCTTTATATAAGCCTGTGGTTTATCTTCATTTACACGTCGATAAGTTGTTTACACTAAATTTCTACTGATTGGCTTAAAGAATTTTTATAAAATTTGCAATGAAACGTTTTAAAATTTATATTTTAATTAAATAATTATAACTTCTAAAATTAAAAATTATTAAAGAAAATCATTGAATAAATCACACGTCTGAATTAATTTTTTTATAATATAATTTACTTCTTAAATGTACAGTAAAACCTGTGTAAACCGGAATTGCATATTTTGGCGGATTTTCGTTTTAGACAGGTTTTATTGTATCTATATATATCTATACACCCTATATTTAATATATTATTAAGAGTAGAGTCCATAAAAGAGCCTATGTTGAAGAAAGAAGTTGGTTGGCGGATGAGAAAGAAAAGAGATGCCAATAGTCTAATTACTGAGCACAATTAAATTCTTTTAATACAGTCGAACTTCTGAATAACGGTCACTGACAAAAAGATTAAAAACGGACGTTGTTTGGAGGTTATTTTGTACGCATTCTTGTTTTACTTTCCCGAAAAATGGTCGCCGTTTAAAGGTGGTCGTTATTGGAGGTTCGACTGTTTTGTAAATCAGTAGGCCTGAAGTGTAGTAAAATATTTTAAAATTATTTTTCGAAATTTTTTAACCGTCCAGGGTTATAAATTGCATTTTCTGTAGGAAGAAAAACCGATGAGTAATGATATTTTTTGGACATTTCTGACACACATTTTCTGCTTCTGATTTTATATCCTTTGAATCACTCGCTTCACGTCATATTTTTCCACATTTTTTCTGTTTTATTCAACAGATGTCGATGTTTAAAGTAGGAGATTCACCTCTAAACATACGATATTCTTATTGAAAATATAATTTTTAATTAATTTACTTATAAATTTTTAATAATAATAGAATAAAATAACTTTTGAAACCTATTTTTAACGCTCAATACATATATTTTAATTACTTTATATGTTTACTATAGAAATTTATGTATACTAATCAAGTACAGCGAAACCTGAAATAACGGCCACCTCTAAACGGCGACCATTTTTTTAGAAACATGAAATACATGCAGAATAAGCTTCTAATAATGGTCATCTTTATGTTCTCTCAATGGCCGTTGTTCACAGGTTTTATTTATTTATTTTTTACTTGTTTCTAAAATAGTGGAGGAGATATTCGGTGCAGATCGGTCAAAGAGTTTAGGATTGTAAGGCGGACAGACAAGCAGACAGACAGACAACTGACATTCTATTTTATAAATATAGATAGTTTTAATATGTTTTTAATTAATTAGAGTCTAAAATAAGCAACGTATAAGCAATAAAAATGCGATTTGTAATGTTTAAATACAACAATATCAACAAGTAAAACTGTTTGAAATGGTTACAAATTTACAAAATTAAAATTATTAAAATATTTTTTTTTTTGAAAATGAGAACTTTAAAGAAGATTTTTAAAGAATTTTTCCCTTTAATTTCATCGATTTTCACCAAGTTTTAAAGCCGTAAAACCCTAATTAACGACTGTTCAATATAGAAATTGTTCTGTATTTTTATCGGAAAGTTTTATTACAAGACAGAAAAAAGCTTGTAAAGAATACGTTAAGATACTTACCATTACCATTAACTTTATTTTCTGCAGATAACGTTTCGATAAATGAAGATTTACTGATCTTTTCGTGAAATCGTTATATGTACTTGGAACAAAGCCACTTAATTGGTAAACTTCTGGTGACTATCCGAACTAAACTTAAGTTATTTATTTTATTTAACGGTAATTTAAATGCAGAATGCGTTACGAGCATTATAAGGTCGAACCTCCAAAAACGGACATCTCTAAACAGCAGCCATTTTAAAGAACGTTGAACAAAAATGAATACAAAAATATCTTATAAACAGTAGATACGGCCATGTTTCGTGTTCCCCTCGGTGTCCGTTGTTAAGAGGTTTGATTGTATATACATAACAGTTTTATTACCAGACATGCAAATTCAAATAAAGAAGACCAGTAAGGCCAATCAGTAGAAATCTTTCATTTACAAGGGCCTCAAAAAGCATTATTTTACAAACCATTCCATTGCATAAGAAAATTTATTATTTTTCAACACGAAAGGGTCTCAGAATGATAAATGATCCGGGCCCCTTTTGAAACGCGGAAGGCCCTACTTCGATAACTTGAACTATACGTACTAATTATACATAATAAAGAAATTAATGCAATTTAATGAAGCTCTTAATTTTGATTTGGAGCCCATTAGCAATATTTTTAATAGAATTTTCTTCAGATAAGAATCTTTTCGTGTCAATTTTTATTGCACACATTTTCCCGCAGTGTTTTAAGTACGCAATTTCACTATATAGTCACATTTATTCAAGTGTCTGCAATAACACATCAATATCCTATTCCCTCCCTTACAGTATATCAGTGGCCAAACGAATAAAACTACTGGACACTGGTCGCGGATTTCCACCTCACTAATAGGTTAACCTCCTGGCCACGTAACCATGTAAAATATAACCATGCAATATACATAACTAGAATGTAAACATTAATAGTATCTTAAAATAGTTTAATATAATTAAACGAAACTTATGAAAATTTTTAAGATCGTTTATAAAATAAAACGTAACCTGTCGACAATGAAATTGGAAGTTCATAGAAAAAACAGTAAAAAAAAAAAAAAAGAAAAAATGCATATGAACTTATGTAGTCATCTATGATATTTGCAAGATTGAGTTTTAAAATGGCTATTTTAACAATGATTGGTGGAGATAGAAATGGGCGTATTTTTATCGATTTCTTCTGCAAATCATCGGCAATCTAATTCGACTTAAATGATATTGCATATTTTCTTACATATTTTGCGATAAACCACTTACGTTTATAATAATTTATTTTTCTCTACTCAAATAGCATAATAAACACTGAAAATTATATTATTTATCTCACGAAAAATATTCAAAAAAAGCCATTACATCTCTAACATTTGTTAGCACGTACTTAAATGGTATTCAAGCAGACATTTGATCTGAACCCCGAACAGGGAGAACTCAAGATTTAAATATTTCATATAAAAACACAATATTTAAACGTTTTTAGATAATTTTTTTTTGCTTGTTTTATTAATTAATATTATTCATATATTTTTGTAGAATTCGAAAACGGATGAACACCACTTTTATGAATAACGCAAGACTTTGTATCACGAAATTCAAAAACGTAGATTTATCTTAATTAAATATAAAAAGTAAAATTGGCTTTGCATAATAAATTATTCTGAAATAAGCCTATCATTTTTTCTAAGACCAAAATATATTCAAACCTCTGAACAACGGCCACTGATGGCGACATAAAAAAAATGGCCGTTGTTCGGAAGTGGCCATTGTTTGGAGATGATTTTTTTTTTCTTTTATGTTAAGAAATGGCCGCTGTTTAAAGGTTTGACTTTATTACATTATCTAAATAAATCTGAATTAACCATGCATTAAAAATGGACTATACAACTTGTAGTTCCCAATGCTATTTTCGAATGACATAAGAGACTTAAATTCTTATCTCCAGCTGACTCTAAAGAAATCAATAAAAGCAATATCATCCCTTATGCCAATAGCATTCATACTCCATTTGCTTTGAATCCAATTACTAGATATGTACCTCTGTAAATCTTATTGAATTATAATAATTTTACAGATTATACATCATTATACAATATCCAATTTTAAAAACGTTCTTATACTCTTTTCATGTCCGATTATTGGAAGAAGGATATATCAGCATAGCGGTAACACTATAAATATTTAGATGTTTTTAGTATGGCTAGCGGCTATTGTGGCCGCATATCCAATTATACTTTAACAACACAGCAATATATTGTTTCAAACTAGCTATTGTTATTAGTCTGAAGAAAGTACATTGTTATGTTATCATAGTATGTGAGGTCATTATTTATCGAGTAGATAACACTAGATAACACCACAACACTGGTAATAAGTCGCGGGTTCGTGCTTCATGTGCTTCACATGGAGTTCTCCGGTTTTCTTCACGTATCTATTACCGAAATAAGGCAGAGTTTTCTATAAAATGTCCACACGCAGGCACTTTTTAAAAAGTTAAAAATTCAATATTTCATTAACGTTTTCATAAATATGCAAAGTATTTATGAACTAATAAATATACAATGTACAAAGATATGAGGCCCGACTTACAAATGTGGGCCCTACACAGCTTCCTAGAATGCGTGAATAATGAATAAATTAAATAAAAACAAAGATTTTTCGCCACTCATCAAAAACTAGTTTAATTTATTTCGTATTTTTTTTTAAATATAAAACACTAAATTTTGAAAGTTTCCTTGTCTGGGGTCCATAGCAAATAAGCCAAGCCCCTCTATCTGGATCTGTTCATATATTAAAAATGACTAAAGAACAATAATTCTTTAACTAAATAAGGCAAATATTCTAGCACACAGCGTATAAATCAAAAAAGAACAGTAATTTAATTAAAAGAAGTGATTATAATAATACATCATTAACATATTCTTCTTTTATGAGAATGGTTTGTTTCTTAATTTATAGATCACCATCAATTAATTAATTAAATAATAAAAAAAGAAATTAAAATTTACTCAGTTGGATTCACGGGGAAAAAAGAAAGAATTTAAGGATTATTTTTCTTACTTTGCAAATCTTCTCCAAGTGAGACAAGATGGATCTGTTCTAGTTTCGTTTCCGTTTGATTTCTTCATGCATTCTTGCTTCTCCATGTCAGCATAATACCACAACAACTGATTAAGTCCACAAGCAAATGCGAATAGAACTAGAGTGTAGACGAAGAAAAACTTGACGATATCGATTACCATTCTTCCGAGAGATATCTGAAGTGGTCCCAGATGAGGATTTACAGAGAATATATACACCAGTTTAAGAGAACTACATAAAAAAAAAATTTAATATAAATCTTACCAGTGAATTTTACAGCCATTAAATCGATATTAAAACCTTCAAATATACTTTTAAAACCGCATTTAAATTGTAAAAATTAATTCTAATTAACATAATTAAGCTATATCTTCTTTTTTTTATTTCTCTTCGCATTTTTCTTCTTCATCTCTTTCTTCTTCTTCTTCTTCTTATTCTTCATCTTATTTTTCTTAATATTCTCCTCCTTCATCTCTTCCTCCTCCTCCTCCTCCTACTCCTCGACTCCATCTTCTTCTTTTTATTCTTCATCTTTTTTTTTCCCCTTTCCTTCTCGTTATTATATTGTTATTATTCTATGCCTTTTTCTATGATTAGGCAGTGACAGATTAAAACCTTCCAGAGCCTCTAGGCATAGAGATTGGCGGGCTTTCTACATAATTTTCAACTATGAGCTCTAACTGTAGCTACAATTTCAGCAATTAATTTTTTTCAATTTTGGGGCCTCCGAGACTCGGGGCCCTTAAGCATGTGCTTCAAGTTCTAACACAAGTCCTTTAGTTAGTCCACACTCCATATTTCCTACCCTTATTGTATCTTTTAATTAATTACTAATTAAATATAGCTTAATTATGATAATATACTTTATATTAATGATTAAATTTTAACTAAATTTAAATTATAAAAAATATACAGTCAAACCTGTAAACAACGTCCACTGACGGGAAAATAAAAGGGGTGGCCTCGTTTGCAGGTTATCTTTGTAAGCATTGTAAAAGGAAGCTTTCGTTTAGAAGATTCTGCTGTTGGGAAGTGGCCGTCATTGACAGGTTCTACTGCATTTTTTTTTTACAATTGAAATATACTTAATTAAATTGCGAAGATATAACAGCATTAAAATGTTACTTTTTAAGATTTTCTTTTTAAAAAATGCATGGTTAATACTCTAAAATAAGATTAACGAATCTTGACAAGATTTATAGAAAAAAATTAATAAAATTTTACATTCTTTAAGCTCATTAGATGCTTGTAACAAGGGAGAAAACACAAAAAAATAACTTATAATATACAAAAGAAAATACCTGTATATACGTTCTCACACTTATAATTGGATTACATATTTCTAGTTACTACCTGATATAATGAGATTGTGACGCAATAAAGGAGTGTAAGCTTACCTGAATACATTTGCAGTTGCAAATATACCTTCAGCTATCAGAATTGGATCCCAGGGATCCCATTTTTCCCTTGGTAACGAGGCAGTTCCTGTATTTTCATTAATCTCACGTTGAACCTGTAAGCAGGGATGAAGATCATTTAAATGAATTGATGCTGAAACCAATCATTTTCTTCTATTTTTTTTTTTTTTTTTTTTTTTTTTGAATTTTAAATAACTTCTTAGGTTCTTATTCTAATAAGGTTAAAGTGTAGAATAGCAAAATAAATATACCCTTTAAATATTAATAAGTTACTAGCTACTTGTATACACTCAGCATCCTTCTGATCACTCACTTTTCATGTATTATTTACGCTATTTTTGTCTGTCTGTCACGTTCTGAGCTGAATTATTACAGTAAATTTGATTAAATTTGCTTATTTTTTATATTCTAAAATATCTATATAATAGCATTTTCGTGCTACTTCGTTATTATTCATTTTAATGGGGTTTATTTAATGGTGTGTGTGCGCGCTTGCGGCGCTACGAGCGACGCGTATTAATTAAATTAAATTAAAATATTTTAAAAAAATTATTTATTAACTAATTTCAAATTTTAACTTAATTAAAATTTAGAAGGAAATATTCTTTTTAAGTATTGGAATAAATCGTAGTGGATGTAATTAAAATAAATATAACACGAACAATTTTATTCGGCGCACGCGCGACGTCGCGTCGTCGCGTGCGCCAAAGCGAAAACTTAGATAATTCATAAAATATTCATTGTAAAAACGTTCCATTATACTAAATTTTTATTGCGAACATCAATCAAACTATTTTAACTTTGTTCGTTGAATTTTAACATAAGATAATCAATATTGAGCAACATACGCGCCGCCGCGAAGCGCGACGACGAACAAATGTTTTCAGCGTTAAAATTAGCAAAATAATAATAAATATTACATTTTTAAAAAATAAAACTTTAATGTCATTTTTACAAAGAAAATCATGATTTAAATAACTTTAATAGCAATCATATATATATATATATAAACGTTCCTACCTACCCTGAAGTAAGCGACCACCCTGAGTGCTACTGTTGCCACATAAAGAGAGTTTGTGATAAAATCAATGATGTTCCACATGTCGCTGACATAGTCTGTAAGTCCAACCTCCCATAGTTGCTTTATTTCACTCCAAATGAGGCCTGGTTTAAAGAGAATAATGTCAGATCATATCAGTCATTGCAACTACTCTACTGAAGTCCATTGTGCTTAACAAGGATAAAAAACATGAAAAAAAAAACTATAAACTCAACATCTAGCAATTTTAACCTGTAAATTATAGAAAGAATACAGCAACAAAAATCTGTAAATTGCACATTTTACAGCACACGCCAATTGGGTTGAACTACGCCAATTTAATATGGCGCAATTGGTTTCCTTTATATTAATTTTCTGCTTTTTTAACGTATTTTTTGTTATGTAAAATGTTAATTACTTATTTTAATATATTAAATTAAATAATGCTTCGAATTTAATACTCATTTTCTCCTGCATTTTCAAGCTTAAACTTGGGGACGAGTCTTAAATTGGAGATTTTTCACGTTACTTATCTGTTGTACCCCACGTTTTCAGTTTATTTCATATTTTCTCTCTTAATTATACTTGATTTTAATTATATTAAAATGTATTAAAAATATATTTAAAATATAATATAATTAACACATTTACTAGTTAATAAATTCTTTTAAACTATAAGATGATTGATAAGTCACTCCTTATTTTTAAATGGTACATGGAATATGATAACGTGTGAATACCACCCCTTCTGATATGGTTGTATACACTAATCTATACTATTTATTATATTTGCAAGAGACTAATGGCAGGTACTGTACATATGAGAACTCAGATAGCTGCAAGAGACTTGTATGGAACATCCATATCGCTTAGATGCTCCACACAAGTCCAGAAGATGTTGAAGAGCAATCTTGTAGCTATCTGAGCCCTCACCTGGATGAATATTCTACTACCTGCCATTCTACAGCACATGCAAGAATAAAAAATAGCATGTATTAATACATACAATCCTGTTAGAACAGATTATATATATATCATCCTAGGCTACACACAAATTTGAAAATAGGAAACGACTTAATCACCTACTATATTTACTACTAATTATCATCGATTTTTCCCTGAAAACTTCCTTTTTAAAATGGGACATATCTCTTAATTCAAAGTATTTCTTAAATCCAGATATTCGTCACTCTTCAAGTCTTTATTTAATAAAAATTTTATAATATTTACTGTTTATTTTACAAAATTTCCCTTAATTATGTATTATTTTAAATACATTTTTAAAAAATCTAGCTACGAGTTGCATAACTTTCTCGGTTATTATGAGATCTTATTTAGAAAATAACTTAAATATAACTAAATAAAATTGCGTGTTACGCCATCTGTTATGAGAATTTGTTATAAAAAACTTTTAATAATTTCAATTACCATAAAATGGCAAAACGCTTAATTTTGAGGGTAGGAATGAGTTTTATAAAATAAAAATGAAGTGTAAATGTAAATAACGAGTAAAATCTCATTATGTTTGACCTTATTGGAGATATATAAGACCCTTTATCTCTCCACCCTCTCGATCTTTCACCACCAAAATTTAATATCATCAATGCCCCTTAAATTCAAGTCACCATGCCAAATTTCGTTACTTAAGCTTTACTCCATCCTGAGATATTAAGCACACACACACACATACACACACACATACATTGCCGTTTATTTATTTATTTCGGATTCAGGGATCTCGAAACACGGGAAAAGTATCACGTAACGAAGCCCTATCCAATACAGTATTAATTTGAGGTGGAGAGCATATATTTCAAATCAAATAAATTAAAAATGGCCGGAAAAGTAGAAATATTTTAAACTATTTTAACTTGTAATTACCGACCCGAAAATACTTCAAAATTCGAATGGAACTTAAGAAGTAATTTTTAATTTTTTTAATGTAAATTAATTAATTAATTATTATTATTTTTAAACTACAGATTAAAGTTAATGATATTTCGCGCTTCATCTTACATGTGTTGATTAATGAGTTGAGTAAAACCATTAAAAAAATCATCATAAATAATTTGAATTTTTTAAATTTTCTCCCTCACGTTTCCTTCGTTATTAATTAAAATAAGATTTAAAAAAATTAATTCGAAGAGGAAAAATAGCAAAAAATAATAATTTAATTGTCTAAACTTAAGTTTCGTTAACACCGATAATTAATTTAAATAAAATATTTAAATTAATTTTCTTTGTCAATATTTATCATTAACAGAGTTCGCATAACTCCACTCACCCCTCGCATAGCAGAGGAGAGGGCGCGACGATTTCAAGGGTAAAGGTCACATTCACAACTTCCTAACATATATAGAAAATATAGAATAATTTAATTCATATATTTACACATCCTTGAGACACTAAAAATATAAAATTTCAGTTTAATTTTCATTTTTGTCTTATTAAATTCTATACATCTTATCCATAAATTATTGTGAGAGCGCAAAGATTGATGAATCTCTCCATATGGGGACAGAAAATAATAGTTAAATCCCACTGTAAATAGTTAAGAGCATAAAGAATAGCACATCTCTCTACATATTCTTATGAGTCAGAAAAGAGTAGCTCAATCTCTCTGTAATTAGTTGAGAGCACAAAGAATAACGCATCTCTTTATATAGAAAGAAGAAAAGAATGGTCCAATTCCCTGTAATTTGTTGAGAGCACAAAGAATCTCTTCATATAGGAGCAGAAAAGAGTGGCTCAATCACTCTGTAACTAGTTGCGAGCATGAAGAATAGAATATCTCTTCATTAGACTCTTATGGAAAAAACAATACAGAACTCTGTAGATTCTCATGAGGCAGACTCTACTGTATAAAAACTTATTCTGTCTATAGAATATTCTCGTGGTATCTTAGAGAACAAAAAGAATAACATTCTCTATACCCTCGTATAGACTTATGAGAACAAAAAAAGCACATCTCTCTATACATTCTTATGGGATAAGAAAATAATAGCTCATTTTTCCTGTTAACATTTAAGGAGATTAAATCTTGTGAGATTAAAAAAAGCAGCATATCTTTTCATAAACTTCTGGAGGGTTCATTCACTCTATAAAGCTTTACAGAGTGAAATGTAGTTAATTTATAATCTTCTATACACTTTAGTAAAGCAAACAACACTTTTTATCTACAAATTCTTACAAAATGACTAGAAAAGTTAATAGTCAAACCTATAAAGAACCACCACTGACGGGGACAGGTGGCCGTTGTTTGGAGGTTTGATTGAGTACACAACAGTATACGTCTAAGATAAAAGAAAGTATTGAGAGATTTCTGACCAGAGATGGTATCTTGACGATCAAGGAAAATCGAGTGGGAAAAAAATCGAAATAGCCAGTTTATTCAGCAAGAATTTTACGTAGTAAGAGATTTGTAAGATATTCTAACATTATATGAATTATTCACTATTGTCATTCGTCGAAACCTGTGAAAGGTTATCGAATAATCGTCTTGAACTTGGGCTATTGTTTTGAAGTTTAAGATAAATAAATAAATAAAATATTTTGCTATTGTCGCACACAAATACTGTAAATAGTACTGTTTAATTTAAAAATTTTCCGGATTTTCTCGTTGCTGAATTTAAAATTTATCATGAAAATTCGGGGTGTAGATATTAGTGTGTGTGTGTGTGTTTACAAGAGGTAATATAAAACATCCACAGCTTCATATTAAACGATAAATTTAAGTATTAATATATAATTGCTTATATATAAATCATAAATAATTTATCAGTTCTTTATTACGTGTTATATTATGCGGCCATTCGCAATATTCCTGTAGTATTAAATCGTTAAAAAATCTATAATATTTAATAATGTACAGATAGGAATTTACGTGGAAAATCTAATATATATTTGCCTAGTTTTAGATAGTGTGGCCCGAAAGTCAGGTAACTTAGGTGTTCGTTCGGTTAACACATTTTTGAGTCACCTTATATATATAAACAAATATCATCTAAAAAAAAATAGGCAAATAACGTAAAATGTAGCCATGTTAATTAACTTTTGGGTCACCCTGTACATTTAGAAGGGACAGGCCCTAATCCAGGACAAAATTTTCCTACGATTTTTATATATTAATTTTCAGAATAACCCATAACATCGATTAAAAAAACGTATGAAGATGGCACCGTCATTTCACCTCCATATTATATTCCACGCGTTACTTAACAGTATCGAAAAGACGTATGGAAGTTATTCTAAATTTTCAAATGCTTAATAGTAAATTACATAGCATAAATTAAAGTAAAACTATTAAAACAACCTTAAGAATTCCGAAAAATTCGTTTCGATAGGATAAAAAAAATTCATTTTAAATACAAAAGAAAAGGGGGAAGAAAACCTTACCTGCCACCCATGCCAAAATCATTCCTTCAACAATACTAGGAGGAGAGCCACGTTTTGTAGTGATGTCATCTCTGATTTTGATTTTCCTCTCCTCCGTACCGAACCAATCACTTACAACAGCTTCGATCCTTTGTGAAGCTAAAATCAGCAAAACTAAGTGGAAGAACGTAAAAAGAAAAAACAGGAAAAACACATTAATGTAAATGTAAATAAAAGATAAAAACACGAGAATAAAATACACTCAACTCACACAAGAAAGTGATATAAGATGCGGAGTGACAAATGAACTTTATGAATGGACGTCTCAAGATGCGGCCATAATAGGAATGCGGTGATAAGATATACGCTGCAGAATATAGTGGGAAAAGTGCTCCTATTCTTATAATTTCTAGTGTTTGAAGGACAATATTCTTCCTACGGAATCCTGGTAATCCTTCGTACCATATAGAAGCTAATAGCTGTTGTACGTTGGGATGAGCGCAAAACTATTCGTCATATTAAAAAAGTTCTGTCATTTCTCCACAATTTTTATCATTTTTTTAATAAATAAAATTATAATATTTAAAAAAAATAGCCTATATACATTTTTATTCGCATACTTTCTTAATTACTTCAACTAGAAAAGAACAGTTTTAAAAACCTGTCTAAGACGAAACCTGGTTAAAACGGAAATCTGTCTAAAAGTGGTGAAATTCTCAGATCCCGGTTTTACTGTATTTAATTATTATTATTATTTATTATTGATCTTTAAAATAATAATTATTATTAAATACAGCAGAACCTATTTCTGTGTCTTTGGTAAAACCTTTACTTTTGTCTTTTAGTATCAGGCAATTAATATTTATGCAGTCAAACCTTTTAGCAATAGCCACTAACGGGGACCATCGTTCGAAGGGTTTTTTATGAACTTTTGATCCAAAAAAAAATATTCCTGTTAAGAAATGGTCGCTATTGGGGCCATTATTAAAGCTTCAACTATACATATTCGGTATAATGTAAGCTTTTAAGAATATAAGTAATTATTTCAACTAAAAAAATGACACAATTCAGTAAAAAAAAAACCTATCTAAAACATAGCAGAACCTGTCTAAACAGAACACAACACCGCAACACCACAACACTCAATACACACACAACATATAGCACACATAACACACACAGCACACAACAAGACCTAAGAACTTTGAATAGTAATTAAATTGGGCACGAAAAAGTATGACTTTTGCATCCCCTAACCCGAAAGGAATAGTAATTTTTATGCAAATAACCCATAAAATCATTATATTAAAATATAATTAAATAAATTAAGACCAAATTTTACATATAATTTACTCAAATTACCTTTTTTTGTTTGTATCTAATGGCAAGTTTCAATCGACTTAAATGCATTCTATCGCCATGTTCGAAAGCGGGACCGAAAGGATCGTAATTTAACAGAACTTCTAATTCGTAAGAGCTTCTAGTGTGATCCAACAGGGCAGTGGCAAAATCTTGACATTTCTTCCTTAATTCCTGTTAATAAACATTCAAATAAATAAAGAAAAAATGGGGGATAGAATTCGTCAAGATTCGGGATACTTTCACTAATTTATTATTGCTAGAGAGCGTGCTACTTTCACTACTTTCACGTGAGATTTGGAAAATGGTCATTTAGTAAATGCCCTAGGAAAAGCTACATTTATCGTACATTAACTAGGAAAATCCTCGATTCATCAGGCTGTCACTTCAAACAAGACTTGTTTCTTCAGCATCACTACGTCCTTTAATTACACATCCCACTTCGTACACCACACTACGTCGATATGTCTCGTGTTATTACCAGTTTCTTCTTCTTTCCTTAAATATTTTCGGGTAATTTCTGTGTAACTGTGGTCCTTTACGGTTGACTTTCTTTACTGTTCTTTACAGTTTTATAAAGGAATAACAGTTTAAAATATTTATTTTAAAATGTCTTGAGGAAGGGTAAAATCGCAGGAGGGATTTGCACCTTGTACAGCTTAGGGCCTTACATTTTTGCATGTACTTAGTAGAGGAAAAGGTCTATTATATATTAAAGTTAGGGCCACAATTCTAAGTCCAACCTTGATACAAAAACAAATCATAAATTTATGCATCAAAATATTAAAATACCCTGTTATTGAGTCTTTATTACTTAAAAATTAATCAGTGAAAGGATTTAGGAGGAGGGAAAATTTATTTTTCTCATCTGTGTGTCTGCCCGTAAGAATTTTTAGAAACTGAAAAAGTAGAGTCAAATGAGTGCAATTTAGTGTTTTTTTCCACTAGATTATTAAACTGATTTTAGAGGGTTTCTTTTAAATATAAATTTTATTTTTTTATAATGATATTTTAAGTTTATTCTTGTGGTTCGTTTTACACCAACTTCATTAATCTTTTTATCGATTTACCGATAAAAGAATTTAATAATAAAAGTAAAATACCATTAAATTTCATAAAACTTTATCAAACTATTATCAATTTTCCCGTTATCTATAAAAGTTTCAGTAATATTTTCCTGTGTTTTTTAGTAGATAAAAACGTTTCGGGGCGTAAAAAAGTGTTAATAAAATTACATTTTTTTATAAATATAGATATATTTTTTATTAAATAAAGTTTCGAGAACATTTTCCCCTCTTCCTTCCTTCATATACTGTAGATAGAAAAAACTAACATTTTCTAGAATATAAACGAATTACACGTGAGTTTGGTTTTGACAAGAATGAACTTCTCCGGAAAAATAAAAATAGGCCATAAAAATAATTTGTTTTTTTTCTTTCTATAATCAAATAATTTTGAAAAATTTTACGATCTCCTGTTTCGGAAACTGTATAAATTTCAATTCGGTTCTAGAAAAAGATATCCAGAAATGGAAACCTCTATAAATATGTACATAAAAATTTCTGTGTTCTTGTTAATATTTTCATGTGTTTTCAAAACTTAGCAGTTTTCATATTTTTTTTTCGTAGGTTTATAGCTTCAAATCGATATTTTTCATGAAAATTTACGTGTTAAATGCCTTCATTTTTTTTTCATGGACAACGAGATCCAAATATTTCGGGTCTCTATCTCAGCACCCGATCACCCTCATTGTTAGCTGACAATGGGCATGGGAAGAAAAAGCCCTCTTAGTGTCCACAGAACGGAAACTGCCAAAAATAACCAAAAAATTTCATTTCAATCATGGGATGCCATGATTTTTATGATATTCGTTATGATTTTCATTAAAAAATATCAATAAAAATCATGAAAAATATCTTAAAATAAGAAGGTTTTCCCATAATTTTTCTTATATTAACATATTTTATGTAAAAAAAAATCAGAAACTTACTTGATATTCGCTTTTAAATTCATGTTCCATGAAACTAAGTCTCCTGAGTTCCCAACTTAACTCGAAAGCAGTCAAGATAGGGTCTTTACTAGACAGAGCAATAAGGGACGGAGATGATAATGCCCTGTAAGCATTAATCCGTGATCTGGAATGACGTAAGCAATCTTCTGATATGGATTGTACACAATCGTCGCATCCACATCGCACTTCGTGAGGAATGGGTAAAATGGATCCTCTGTCCAACAGGATTTTCAATATTTCATAATTATCTCGATGAGCGGCAAGAATTAAAGGCGTTATATCGGGGGTAAAGGTTGCTGTATCCCTGTCTATCGCTTCCCAGCTCTAGAATTAAAAAATGGTAATAATGGTAATCACGTGATAAGTATGCTAAATGGGTTCGAACGTGTAATTTATAATATTAGTCAACTGCAGTAAAACCTGTGTAAACCGGACTCGCACGGTATCCAATTCAGTGAAACATGTTCGAAACGGAACCTGGGTAAAAAGGAAACCTGTATAAACAGAATTTGAATGAAAAGAAAACCTGCCTAAACGGAAAAAATGCTTAGGAACGGAGCGATTTTCAATGTTAAAAACTAACCTGTTAAAAACGGAAACCTGCTAAATCGAGAAATATATACGGTACTGTGCGATTTTTTCCTGTTTGGCAGGTTTCCGTTTTATTCAGGTTCCTGTATTTGTTTATGTATTAGAATTAATTTATGACATATAGCTAAGTTATACAGTCAAAACCTCTGAATAACGACCACTGACTGTACATAAAAAATATGACCGTTGTTTCGAAATTATTACGTATGCATTTTTTGTTTAAAAGAAGAAAGTTCCTGATAAAGTGGCCGCTATTTAAAGGTGGACGTTGTTAAGAAGTTCGACTGTATAAAATAATCAATAACCTGGAAACCGTCGTAAAGCGAAGCGTAGCATTTTTCTTTAATTTTCGTGTCTTAAATAGAGGTTAGCTCCCGGAAATAACGCATTTTTACTGAACAATACCAAACTAACATACAAAATTTCGTGTATAATGTTATGGCTTAAACTAGTCGTATAAGCGGATTCAACCGAACGGTCGTATAGCGGGAGTTTACTGTATTTGATGTGAAATTACCTTACACAGGCAATAGGGAACACAAAGTAAATATGTTTTATTTCAACAATACAAATCTTGGATGCTTAGAGCCATAAGATGGGGCCTTGTTTAATCATAAACATGAGGTCACATATTTTCGAAAGCCATACACATATACATAACATAAAAATAGATTCTTTGCTAGTTTTTGAGAAATTGGCCCGTATTTAGATGTTAGGTGTCATAAACAGGGAACTCAGACCCCGATTTAACGACTGAATTAATTTATACAAACTCATATTAAGCCAGTCGTCGTAAATCGAGCTTTGATTTCTCTTAGATTCGGTGTCATAAATTATATTTACGTTCTTTATACGGAGATGATCAAACACTAGGTATTTTATAAAACATAATAGAAAATTTATAGGTATGACCGAATAATATACAGTATTACGTCAATATGACGTCATTCAGACAGTTTTCTTACGAGAAAGTATAATAATGACGTCTATTTGACGAAGCTTATAGGTCGTAAAGCGGGGTATGGACTTTACACGACAAATTATTTGCATGAAAAAGTAATAATTATCGAATTTTTTAAACTAGATTCCGCATAAAATAAAACTTTTATAACACTTCATACGCGCACGTCCGTCTGTTCAGCTTGATTACGTTAATGAGCATAATGGAATAAGTAATCCGATACGATTATTAGTTTACTAATTTACGTCTATATTTATAATTATTAACAACGTGTGACGAGTGAATTGCTTTTATAACCCGTTACGAAAATGCAAACGTTGTATAAGACTTGAGAATTTGTTCACGTCTGACCATAAATTAATTCTACAAAGGGACATTAATTTTATCAATATAGAATTTATGTCGTAATTACTAAGACAGGATTATTAGGCTGCGACTTTAAAAGAATTCTGTCTTTTCTTAATCTCGAGAACGGAGTTATAATAATTTAAAATGTGCTGTTTAGAGGTAAATCTACCGCTCCAGGAGCGAATCCGGCGCTCGAAAACCCAAGGAATTTCTATTCTGTTTGGGCATTATCCTTGGTGCCAGATTAACAGTAGACCGAGCCGGATACTTGAGCACTAAGAAGACTTTTTAATTATACCCATTATGAATTGGATATAATTAAAAAAGCCTTCTATGTACACACAGGAAGGAACAGTAAAAAAAAAATTGCATCCATATATTGTTTTTGTGTGTTTATACAGTGAAGTTTAGATTATATGCGTAAGGTTTGTTACCTTAAAGATCTATAGCTACAAAGCCTTAACTTTAAGGCTAGTCTTTACAGATACCGCAAAAGTACGCGTTGAAGGTTACCTAACGGTTTGGTGTTCCTTTGTGTCCTGTAAACACCAAACACATGACAGTTATTCTCGTGTTTATCTAAACAAGAAACATGTATTTGTTTACTTACTGTATCGTCCTGTAAGACACAAACATCTACTCTAGTGTCCTTTAACTATGTTTTTTTTTTATTCCTGTATTCTACAAATAAATACTAGTTAAATAAGCATTTTCTGTATGCTACAGACACAAGAAAAGTCTCTATTAAATATCTTATGTAAATGTGTTCCTATGTTTGTAAACACACGAACATACAAACATACAGATATATTATACGTTTGTGTATATGTTCATGTATTTGTGTATGTTGCTGCAAAATATAATGCAAGCTTATCCATTAGGAGGGGGCAATTCATGAGTTTGGCCGGTGGCTAGATTTTAGGAACAAACAATTTATAAAAGAATAAGCTATGAAGAATGTGAAGAGATGGCAAAAAACAACGCTATTCCCTACTAAGCGTAGTACTTTCTGGAGCAACATAAAATCAAACAAAGTAAATATCCCTATTGTTTATAGCACTGTATACATTGCTATTCCATTCGAATCAAATTCAATCCAAGAAACGCTTTCGTGCAAAACTGGTTACGTTCAAATAGCTAATAGCATTACTCCGTACACATGCGCAGAAAGAAACACAAGTTGGGCATTTGGAGGTGAAATGGGTCAAGTGGTGAAGAGGCTTACGTTAGTTCCAAGCTATGCAGCTAGGAAATTAATTATAAATTCTGCAGGCGGATGGCACTTCTTCGTGGAGGTTCCTAGAATTAGTGTAACTAATTAATTTCCTAGCTGCTTAGCTCGAAACTAATTTACCCCTTAACCCATCTCACTTCCAATTATTCTAAACAACATTCATGACTGCGTATACAGTGAATGAAGGTTTAAAGACTGTTTCTGTCGAAAATGGAAATAAAGAAATTAAATACACATTTAAAAAGCAGAAGTGACGAAAAGCGAATCTACTTATTCCCTGAAAGTAAGGATCCTACTGAGAAACCTGAGGAACCCTCTGAGAATAGGAATCGTACTGAAAACTCCAGGGGAATCCACCAAGAATAATGATCCTACTGAGAACCCAGAGGAACCCTCTGAGAATAGGGATCCTATTGAGAACCCTTATAGGAATACCCGAGAATAGGGAATCTGCTTATCCTGCTGAGAATAAGAGAGGAATCGATTTAACCAGAAGTCTTCTATTCGAAAAAATCCGTCAGTAAGTTCATTAAGAAACTCTGAGCCAGGGAGTCATTATGGGGACTAGAAAAGCCAGTGACTTTACTTGCCTTCATAGATGTGGCATTTACACTATATAACAGAACAGAATCCATTAAGAAAATTACTCTGGCTAGGAACCCAAATGAGGTTTGTAGAGCTATTCATCATCTACATCGATTCAGCTTCCTCCTGGTGTTGAACACGCTTGTTTCAGATGGTTGCGGTGACCAAAACGATGAAAATGTTTGATCTCAATGGTTCAGTCATGGCTCCGTAAGGCTCCTTTGGAGCCAAATAAATTTTTAAATAATTTTCAGAGATTATCGTGGATTTGGCCTTGTTTGAATCCAACATTACACTAGTCTTAAAAAATCAAATTAAATTAATAACAAAAAAACGAAAATAACAGGAAGGTTTATTTTCATTTTTCTATTAAAGAAGAGCTTTTAATTGTAAATTAACTAAATTAAAGTATAAAAAAAGAACTGTGTACAGAACAGACAACCGGACAGACATTATATTATATATATATATATATTATATATATATATATATATATACAGTATATATATTATAATAGTAAATAAAGAATTCTATATAGCAAATTTACTTATATTCGTTGTTTTCATTTTAAAAAATCAAGATTGAAGAGCCCCTACTCATCTCTTTGAGCTGATGAAACTATTGCCTATAGTTATTGTGTAGTAGAACTTCATTTATGGGGTCTTATCATCATATACCGAATCATCTAGTGGCTTTATCATCTTACTACACAAAGGCCCTTATCATTATCTACATAGAAAATCTTTGGACAATCTTACTATAAATTTTTATTAAATTATATGGTAGAATAGAGGGATTGTTGACTAATGAAGCAAGAAAAAATAGTAGAAGAAATAGAGGGAGGAGACATTTTACAATTCAATTCTTGAAATGTCTTAAGGCTGGTTTCCACTTAACTGGAACATATGTCAGAAACATAAAACAGAAACGGAGTGATGTCACTTCCTATTCTGACATTGTCATTTATAGGCTTTGGAAGAAAATCTAAAATAAAAAACACTTTAACTTTTTCTTTTTTGTTAGTATCTTCTGCCGTGTTTGACCAATAGAAGAAACATAATGATGATGACATAGTAGTGACGTTTAATGTCTTGTTGAATAAGGAAAATGGCGGACTATTTGAAAAGAATGAGACCAAGGTAACAATTCGAATTGTTTTTAGAAAAGGACAAGAAATATGAAAATGTCAATCTTTTTCTTCCGGTTTTCTTCACGTTTGTAAAATGTAAATAGGTGTAGTTTCCAATAAAAGTTTATCAAGAAGGTCCCCTCGTCTGATTGCCCATGTGTTTCTTTAGTACCAATCTCTCCTTTAAAAAACAAATATGAAAAAGAAGGAAGCGTAAGGTACTGTTTAAGTTCCACTTACTGTCTAAACACGAATTTATATTTCTCTTGTGTTATGTTTTTACATAAAAGACAAAATTTTGAAATCCCCACATGCCTGAGACCTTACGCAAATAATCATGCTCTATCTAATCCTGATGGAGATAATCAAGTTGTGAAGAATTGCGTTTTTATAATCATTAAAAATGATTAGTAAAAGAAAATTAATAAACTTTTCTTTAAAAATTGCAGATTATTATCTTTTTAATTTATAAAGAAATTATTAAATAATGTTGTAAAACAAATTTTAAATTAAGCTTATTGAACTTTCTTAAAAGATAGTTTGTACGAATGTAACTGAATATATCTGAAACTAATATCTAACCTTTATTTATAACAGTACCCATGAAAAAATCTGTATCATTCTGATAAATAAAGAATGATTTTTGATACAGAAAATTGCATGATGCAATTAAAATCCACTGTTCATTATGATAAATAAAAACAATATCTAAATAAATTCATAACAGAATAATATCAGAACGAAATCAAAACGGAACGTCAGCACAGAACTAGAACGGAACAATATTATAGCAGAGCAGAACGAAACATCATCAGAACAGAGTCAGAACAGAGCAACACAGAACAGAATCCGAACGGAACAGAATCAAAACAGAGCAACACAGAACAGAACCAGAATGAAGCAACACAGAACAGAACCCGAACAATACAATATCAAAACAAAATTAGTAGGGATCAATACCAGAAAAGAAACACAACTAAAGAAACTGAGAAATAATATCTGAACACAATCAGAACAGAACAATAACTGAACAAAATCGGAATAATTACACTTGTTAAAAAATATGAAAAAAGAAAATTTTATATGTAACGAATAAGAGGAATGCAAAGCAGCGAAAAATCAGTAAAACAACCGATTAAACTTGATATTATTCATATCTCGTTGTAAAATATGTATTTCCTAAAGTTCAAACTATAAAAAATGATTTTAAAATTAAATTTTTAGGAAAATTAAATTCGGAACATAAATCACTTAGAAATATATTTTAAAAAATATGTTTAATATTTACCTAAAACAGAATATTATTTAAATTAAAGGAGCATGTTGGTGATTAATGGAAAGTATTATTCGATGAAACAGAAAGTTAGTAAACGTTTAACATTATATAATTAATCTAATTTGTTCAAATGGTAGTAGAAAATAGAGACAAATGATAAAATAAAATGACTTTTTATAAGGGGATGAGATAAATGTAACAAATTATCTTCACAATGCAGCATGACAGTAGGTGGTTTAACAATGAGTTTTAGTAAAGTACACAATTTGGGCGGATCTCTCTTTGGCAGTTGTAAGTTTAGTTTACATTGAAGCAATTTAGCAAATTCTAGAATTATATATATATAGTTCTAGAATATATATAATAGAATCCATCTAGTCATCTAAATGTACACCTAAACACGATTATAAATGGATTCTCATTAGTCTAAAGGACTTTACACATAAATTACATGCTTTAAAAAGAAAGAAATGGCAAAATGGTTACTTTTAAGTTAACTTAAGGAACTTTATTACAGTGAAACCTGTCTAAAACGGAACCTGAATAAAACGGAAACGTCCCTAAAAATGAAAAATTCTTCGAAACTGATCATGTTTCTATGTTAAAAACACCTGTCAAACCGAGAAAAATATTGGGTACAGTGCGAGTCCGGTTTATACAGGTTTTACTGCACACTCTGGCAGCCATCTCTTATTAGACATAAAGTAATAATTCTAAATAAATATATTATTATAAATTAAGACCGGACAGAAATTTGGGTTGCGTAATTGGCAGCGTATCTGAACAGTAAGCAGGAGTTGTGGGTTCGAGTTCCGATCTTTACTTTCAGATTATTCTATAATTAATTTATTTATTTATAATTATTATATCTAACACAAGATGGAGGCCTGGCAGCACGCCTTCTGCCAAATTACTTAGTAATTATTTAGCCATAATAGTCCAATAAAAGAACCCAACTGTTTGATATTTGATATAAGGCACTTTCTGCTATCAAAATTATACAAAAAAATAGGGTAAAAACAACAAATTCTCTGAAAACTAATTTAAGGAATGTTATTATACCTATTTTTTATAATTTTAACCGTATTTTATCAAATAGTATAACACAGTTTACCCATAAATTTATCCATAAGAATTGCCACCCTTACAGCGCCACATTTTCAACTTATGGTGAAAATTTAAACTAATTTTCCCTCTCGTGAATCTCTTTCTCACGATCTGCAATGCATGTGTTACTGAGTTTCATTCGATCGAATCAATGGGGCCTGCCCCACGCGTGTTTGAATGCTTACAAAGAGCGATAAAAGTCTTTTTAAAGTAGAAGTAAATTAATTTATTATGTAAATTTTAATAATTTTTCAATTGTTTTAGGAAGTTCCTTGTAAAAAATTTTGAGAAAAATTATTATATACTCATTTTTAGTGTTTTAAAATATATTTTATGAAATTAACAAGCGTTCTTCGATGGTTTATCCATGGATCCTCTACGCACGCAGACACTTAAAGACGGATTTACATCGCCCTAAAACATATTTTATATAACATAAATTTAGAAAAAAAAAATGAAGAAAATTAAGAAAAATTACTTCTAAATTGAACGAAACAAAATAAATTATATTTATTTTTATTTTAAATATATTTTACCAAAGAGTTTTACAAACATACTTGCGGTTCACCCGGAAGACGATTGGTTTCTTCCTGCTCTAGTAACACTTCAAACAGCTTCTACGTATTCTTCGCTGATGGCATGCAATAAAGCATCCTTCATCTCGACTTTATTTTCAATTAACAGCTCTATCATTTCTAAATTCTCATTATCTATGGCCATCAATAAAGCCGATCTTCCTATAGGATCCACGCAATTGACGTTGATGTATCCAGTTTCGTTGGCATTTTGCAGCATCCTAAAAATATATATTTTTTCAGATAAATATATAAAGTTTTAACCGATATTTTCGTTAGAAATTGTATTTTTATTTTAAAATATTTTCAAAAGTGCCAATAAAGAAAAATATATCGATGTAAGAGTATCAACTTTCGGACGTTTTCTATGGTTTCTGTTGTGCGAAAGA
Organism: Centruroides vittatus; assembly: GCF_030686945.1. Lineage (NCBI taxonomy): Eukaryota > Metazoa > Arthropoda > Arachnida > Scorpiones > Buthidae > Centruroides > Centruroides vittatus. Next base: position 295,668 of record NW_027122532.1, read on the forward strand.
AGGAAAAATATTGTAAAAGAAAAGTGAATAAAAATGTGGATAATAAAATAAATTTATTTTTAAAATTATAAAAACATTATTTATTACAAAATGTAGCGGTTAAAACTACAGTAAACAGTGTCATTTACGGTGTAAAATTAATCAAAGTGTAAGAGATTTCGTGATAAAAATAGAAGAAATTGAATAATTTAAAAATAAAAAGATTACAGAAACGAGTTGTGTAACTTTCCAAGCAAAAAAAAAAAGTTAAAATTATGTAGCGCCATCTGTTATCAAATTTTATTTTTAAAAACTTTTTATATTTTAGTAAAATCGGAATAAAAAAAAACCTGCTTAAACAAAAAAAAATTCTTCGAAATGGAGCAGGTTTCTGTGTTTAAAAACCTGTCCAAAACGGAAATCTGCCAAACTGGAATAAATATTCGGTACCGGTGCTATTCCGGTTTACACAGGTTTTACTGTATTAATTATTATAAAGTGACAAAAAGCTTTAATTTTGAGGGTAGAGATGTGTTTTATAGGAAATTGTAAATGATGATAACGAGTAAAATCTTCATTAAGTCCGACACCACTCGAGATACGATACGTCACCCCTTTTATCTCCCCACTCCCTCGACCTTTAACCTCCAAAATTTAACAGCATTAATGCCCCTAATACATAAACCTCCCTTAAAAAATTTCAGAAATTTTCGACAAAAGAGGAAGGAGTTATTAAGCTTGAAAGGAGTGAACAACTCGTGCCCCATACACTACATACAAAAAAATCCCGAATTTCCTTTCATTTCTCGAGGTTTCAAGGTTTTCTGAGTCTAAAATGTAAAAGTTTTTAGAGGAAAGTCATTTTTGGCCATATTTTTTCATCTGTTATATACAGTAAAAACCTGTGTAAAGCGGAATTGCACAGCATCCAATACTTTTTCCGTTTTAGCAGGTTTTTTTATTGTTGAAAATCGCTCTGTTTCGAAAGATTTTTTTCCCGTTTAGGCAGGTTTCTGTTTTATTCAAGTTCCGTCTTGAAGAGGTTTTACTGTATAAAAGCCGGGAAAGTGAAAAACTAAATTATTTTGATTATTTAACGAAATTTTGTAAGATTAAATTTCTTTTTTTAAGTAGAAAAGTATTAATTGGCACATTTTAGATTAATAATATGGGCGTATGTATGTAGTAACGTTGCCATATCTTCACTGCATATTCCAGTTACGTCACGAAGGAGGGCAAACAACAGTTTATTATCGTGTATCACGCTTACTAAACTGAAAAATAATCGATCCTAATCTATTCACGCTGTTCTAATTCCCTTATTCTTCATAAATATAAAACTTCTCTAAACTTGAAACACTTTCTTTCTTGCTTGTATAACTTATATGCATAAAAACCTGCCTAAAACGGACTCCTTAAAAAACGGAAAAATACCTAAATTAAAGATCGCTGTGTAAAAAATACTATTATAAGTCGGAAACTGTTTAACACGGACATGAAAGACTACTTGGAAACCAATCGCATAAATTAATACAAACAAAACCTTCTGTATAATGAATCCTGTCAAGACGCTCTATAGCCCTCTATAAAACGGAAAATTCTCTATATACGATATAATTCTCTAATCTTCAAATCTTCGATATAATAGAACCTTTCCAACCCTTAATAATACGCTGTAAAACGGAAAATTCTGATAGGTATCGTCGCATTCCCGAGGTAATTCTCTATGTAATGGAACCTGGAAGATCCTCTATATAACAGAACCTTCCAAACCTTTCATAACGCTTTATAAAACGGAAAATTCTGGCTGGTTCCATACATTCACGATACAACCCTTTATAACAAGACCATAACCTCTATATCTGACGAAACCTCTATATAAAAAACCTTTCACGCTCTTCATAATCCTCTATATAGGCTATAAGAACCTTCCAAATTCCCTGTAACCCTGTATATAAAGAAACCTGACAAATCCTCTATATAATACAACCTTTCAAACTCCATAACCCTCTATAGAAACCTCCAAACCCCTACAAAACGGAAAATTCTACCCGATATCGTCTCACTCCCGCTACAACCTTCTATAACACGAAACCTAGCAAATCTTCTATAAAAAGAAAAGAACCCTTCGAATAAGCTACTATAACCTGTATAAAGCGGAAAAATCTGATCAACAGCGTCATATTCCGTGTTAAACGGGTTTTTATGTACTTTTCTCAACGATAAATAGATCAGCTTCGTACTTCTTTTACCAGAAGGGGAGGGGAGAAAACCTCATTTTATCTTTTAAAAATTGGTTTTTATGTTGAATAATGTTTTAATTTTGTAGCCAGTTAAGTCAATTTTCAAACTTTGACCTCGAATTTATTATAAAGGAAAAAAACCCTAAAATAAAATTAAAAAATGGAGTAGAAGTGATCAATCTTTAGAAACAGTAGGACGTCAGTGACTTTTTTAAAAATTTTTTTCTCCTTTAAATTCCCTTAAAAAAAGTAAATATTTTTGATTTCTTGAAATTTCAGAATGTCTTTCTTTGATTTAAATATAATTTATACTTTAATAATTAATATTAATGTTGAATTTAAACTGTTAAAGTGACTAATGAGGTGGAAAGTGACGTGTTTGATTCACTTCTCTTTGAATTTCTGCTTATAAAATAAATTAATAATAATAATAATAATAATAATATTGATACAGAAAATTAACTTATTATGACCATTTCGATTATAAAACATTAAAATCGAATTTCAAAATGTTTAAATAATTTTTCCTCGATATAACGAATCAGAGGATAAAACGTTCCTTTATTGTGTTCAACGTAGTGATAAAGATTCAACTCGGTACAATAAGTCAAACCTCGATATATCGTCATCTAGCTGGCACTAAATGGAGTGTGGCGCTAAAACGAAGTATAGTAACGAGTCATATAAATACGGGCTTAGAAGCTAGCGTAGTCACGCGAATTGAGTAATTTGCAATACAAAATCGCGTAAGTAAACGAAGCGATTTTCTACATAACAAACCTGTTTAAAACGGAAACCTGCCAAACCGGTAAAGATATTTGGTAACGTGAGATTCCAGTTTAGTGTATTTAGTAATTCATAGATAGGCTACTAAGCGGTTCTGAAGATCCTACGATGCTATACGAGGGTGACACTACTTAGGAGTTCGCTATATCGAGTTTGACTGTAAAATTTATTTAAATGTTTTTCAAAATATTAATTTATGTATAAGGTTTAAGTTATAATACAGTAAAATGTGTATAAAACGGCAATCGCACCGAATATTTTTCCGTTTAGACAGGTTTCCGTTTTATTCAGGATTCGTGTTTGGCAGGTTTTACCGTATATAGCATATGGTCAAGTGTCCATCCAAAAACCCACAAAAATTTAAAAAAAACCGGCTTTAATTGGAAATCGAACCCACACCAACGAGTTCAATGCTTTAATAATTAAATGATCAAAGAAAAAACATCCCGGTTTTGATATAGAGAAACATTTAATTAAACATGACAACCGAGTATATAACCCGATACATTTAATTTAATTTATTTAAATATATTTAGTTAAGATCAAATAAGTTATATTTAATATAATTTAAACAATGCTTTGTCATATGACAATTAGTTTCATCGAGGAAACAGTTCATCGTATATGGTTGATGTTAGTAAATACGAACAATAAATAAACGTCAGTTAGTAACTAAGCAGAATTCAAATTCCCAAATTTTGTTTCTGTTTGTTTTTTAGGCATGTTTTATTCAGTTAAATTTTGTTAATGGATATTTTTTGCTTATGTTTTATTCATTTTTATTCATTTGTATACAGAAAGTTTACGGATATGACCCTTGTTAAGTGTTTTCTCCCTAAAAAATTATAACACTAAAAATTATACCACGTTCTTCTTAGAGAACACATTGCACGTGCTTTCTAAAGTTCATATTGCATGTTCTTTCTGAAGGATACATTGCATATGTTCTTTGCACAATACGAAACGTTTACAAATACAGTACAAAAATACAGAAATAATTTTTATGTAATTTATTCAATTTTATTCACGTTTTACGTATGATCTTCAACGATATGATCCTTATTTTAGGCTTTACCCACATTGCTGGTATCATAACAATTGCACCATACTCTTAATTAGAAAACATACGAAAACAAGGCATTCGCAATTTCTTATATACACTCAAACCTATGAGAAACGGACACTTATGGGAACATTAAAAATGGCTGATGTTAGGAGATGACGTTGTTTTGAAAACACTTTGTAGGTATTTCTGTTCAAAACAGAGGTAAATGATATTGGAAATTTGAATGTATTTGGTCCAATTTCATAAATTCTACAGAGAAACTTCGAGGAGCCGATCAAGATCTTCAAGTAGTAGGCATGTCAAGTGATTACGTTGTATTCTTCTTCAGAAAACACGCGAAATAAACAATACAAATACAATTTAACACAATTATAACCCAATTAAACAGTTATCAGCAGCAGAAAATGGCGTATTAAACATACATCAATCATAAACTTCGATCCATATCAGAGCTGGCTAACCTCCTTTCTAGAACGGTTTACATTATTTTAAAAAAAAAAAAACAATGAAAGCGAGACAATTAAGCAATTCTTTGGTTAAAAAAACTTTCTTAATACTTAAAAAATCCCAAATTTATTTATACAAAAGGACAATTTCTCTAACTTTATCTGCGGGTAACGTCCTCTGTGTCATTCAATCCTTACAGAGAGAGAGAGGAGTTTGATGAAATTTAAGATTTCTATTGACACCAGCTGTTGGCATTCAGTCTCATAAGTGTTCAACGTGATTAAAGTAACAAAGATATTTGTATTTTCGTGAGGTGAATTCTACACAATCCATTTACAGAAGGGGGGTGGAAATCAGCAATCGATAGGTCAAGTACCGTAACAAACCACTTTTGATATCACTGTGACAGAAGTCGTTATTCGTGTTGTGTCACACCAAGAACTTGATCGCCCACAGATGTTTACAAATAGCGACTACTTAATGCATCCAATAAATTCTTAACAATTAAGAAACAATTGAAATTGAAATATTTTGCAGAATTTAAATTTGAATTTGAAAATTCAAATTTAAATTCTGCGTTTTAACGATTTTTTTAAACGAGTTCGTTAAACGAATTTTCAAATTTTAAAAATTGTTATTTTTTTAATCAATTAACTATAGTGAAACCTACGTAAAACGGACACGTACGGTACTGAATATTTTTCCGGTTTGCCAGAACAAGGTTTTTATAACAAAAAATCGCTGTTTTTTAAAAAATATTTTTTCCGTTTAGGCAGGTTTTCGTTTTATTAAGGTTCCGTTTTAAACAGGTTTTACTATATTTAAAAATGTGGTTTGAATATTCGTCTGTCAATCGTCCAGTTCTATTAATTTTTTTTTAATATTAAAAGTTTGAGTTGAAATTTTGTATTATGCATTTCTTTCTCTATCCGTCTGTTTGTTTATCCGTAAAAAATTCTAAAAATCTGATAAAATTTTTTAAAATTTCATTGCTAATTCGTTGACACGTTAACCAACTTTTAATAAAGATAATGAATTGGTCTTTGAAGTGTTAATTAAACAATTTAACACTTCAAAAATCAACACGTCACACGAACCAACGTAAGCACAAAGCAGAACGTCACACACGATTGTAGTGTTTTCGTTTTGTTTTAAAACAAAACAAAAGTTTAACTAACGCGATCAAACACATCACACGAAACACACAAAGCAAGTGTAATCAATACAAGACGTCATGCGATTAGTGTTGAGTGTTTCGTTTTTAGTCAGCACAAACACGTAAAAAATAACAGAAATACAAACATAAACTAATAAACATCGTAATTAATACAATATAAAATACATAAATGAATAAATCATTTCAAAATTGAAGTATTTATTGTATAATTAATATAATGAATAACAACTTTTAAAAAAAAACATAATACAGTCAAACCTCGATATAGCGCTCTCCTATATAACGTCACCCTTATAGAGCGTCAATGAACCACTTATATAGAGGCTGCTTCAGAGCCTGTGTGAATTACTAATTATACGATTTTACACTAAAAGGGCATTGTTATCACCAAATCACATGACTTTCTAACTCATAAACTTGTGTGTAAACATCATTGTTTTATATAATTCTTCGGTTTAGCGTTACCAGCAGGGCCCAACGTTTATCCACTCGGCCTTCTAAGGGCCAAGTGGATAAAAATTAGTCGTGGGTTCGAGCCTCAACAACAGTCTGGCCATATGCAATTTTTAAACTTTTATCCACGTGTCTACACCTAAAAATGGGCCAATTTATCATAAGTGTGGTAGGACTTATGATAAATTGGCCGCATATTCCGTCACTCAATCCATAATCAGCATGAAAAACAATATAACAAATGATACAGAGCATCAGGAGAATGAGGACTGTGAAAACAATACAGAAAAATCACTAGTACAGTAAAACCAATTTAGAACGGAACCTGAATGAAAGCGAACGGCCTAAACGGAACCGTGTATTCCAGCTTACACAGATTTTACAACTAAAAACGAAACCCGTACGTAAATCAATTACAAGCAACATAATAAAACAAAACAGTGAGAGTGTTATGTGTTTTGTTTCGGAAGTGAAGCCAAACAAATAATTAGGCATAAAACAAGAGACCAATACAAAATAAAATATACGTCACAATCTTGAACAATCACAGAAGAAAGTAAACATCCTGTAGGATTGACAAATAAGGCAACACAACACAAGTGCGAACTACTAAGAGAAAGGACTTCCTATGGAAAACTGTCCCCTATTTCGATGTTATACGTATGAAGAAAACCAGGAAAAGTCCACGTGGCCAATCCGTTGAGAAAATGCAAACCCGCGACCACTACCAACTTTCAGCGGTTTTACCCACTCGTGGACTATTAAAGGAAAGGATTTTTTTTATATTAAATAAATTTCCCTATATTAGGGATTTAGGAAAATATTTCTAAGAAATATAGAAAAAATTCCCTAATATAAAAGTAATAAAAAGATCCTTCAAAGAATATCTTTTATCTATCTCTCCTGTATTAAGGGAATTATCCTATACAGGGATATTAGGGAATATACCCAATAAGAAAAATTCCCTCAATATTTAAAGACATTTCCCTAAAAAATTAATCGATTTCGATTTTGTAGTGTTTTGTATACACTACAAAATCGAAGTCGATTAACTTTTCAGGGAAATTTCTTTGAATATTAAGGGAATTTCCCTACATAAGATCGTAAAAAACGTCCAAAAAATACAAAAAGTAAAGCATAAAATAAGGAAAAAATCTATACAATTTATAATATTAAATTCATTTATTTAAAAATATGTTTAAGCAATATTAATTCACTTTATTAAAATAATAAAAAAAGATAATTTAAAAATGAAACAGTGTTAAATATTAATGTAGTTCAAAGAGCGAAAGTAAATTTACATCAATCAAATCAGAAAAGAAAATTAATTTTTCAATGCAAAATTATATTTTAAAATATTTTAAAAATTAATATCTTAAAAATAATTAACCATAAATTAATTAAAAATATATATTAAATACTTTAAAAATCTTTTACAATTTCTCGTAAGTGACACATTATTAATACAATAAGTGTATACACTAAATGTCATATTGAACCTTAATTAATAATCCTCTTTTAAATTAAAATATAAATATTAATTATTACAATGTTTTTTTACATTTTTTACATACATAAAATGTTTATAAATGCAAAAAAATTGGGGATTTTTCTGTGTATAGATGTTACTGTATGTGGGGGAACGTATTGTTCACCCACTTTGAAGCTTAATAACTCCTTTTCCTTTTGTCGAAAATTTCTGAAATTTTGCAAGAAGGTTTGTGTATTAGTTGCATTAATAATGTTAAATTTTGGATGTTAAAGGTCTAGTGGGTGGAAGAGATAGTGGCGGTGACGTGTCATATCTCGGGTGAGGTCAAAGTTGATGAAGATTTTACTTGTATTTGCAATTTATTTTATAAAACTCATCTTCACCTTCAAAATTTAGCTTCTTTTTGCCATTTTGTAATAATTAATAATATAACAGACGGCGTCACACGCAATTTTAACTTTTTTGCCGGAAAGATTACGCAACTCGTTCCTTGATTTTTTACTCAAAGTGACGTGAGTTAGGTGAGATATGAAAGATCCTAGTTTGGACATAAACTAAGCAAATTAGAGCTTAGGGCTCATTATGAGTCCATAGCTTGGGGCTCTCAGAATCTTGCATAAATCATTATTTAATGGAGGGGAAGGGCTTGTTATGGTACAGCTTGGGGGAAGCAACAAGATTATAATTTTTCTTAAAATTCGAAAAATAACGATCAAAAACACTAAAAAATAACATAATTTAGTAGAAAATAAGTGATATTAACCATTTATTAGTAATTTTTGGGGGTTATAAACTGATTTTAGCTCAGTTAAGAAGTTTATACCTGCTCTATTGTCACATACTCAAGTGCATACACAACAGTAAATATACTCGTTTCATAAAACATGTTTAAATTAAAAATAAAACTTATAACCATTACATAAATACGTACTGTATGACTGTCCTAAACATTAATACTTTTCTCCTGCAAGTAAGGAGTAAGTAAACTTGAGTTAAGTGAGATATAAACAATAACTGCGGCTTATAATCCGAAAAGTAACGACCAAAAACACCAAAAAAACCCCATAATACAGTAGTAGATAAGTGATATTAACCATTTATCAATAATTTTTGTGGGTTGTAACCGAATTTAGCTGTCATTCCTTATCGTGTGGACGTAATTTATATACATTATCTTCAACAATCTCGAGGGTCATTCTAATCCTACAAGCTACTAAAATCTTATCTGAGGGATTTTTCCCTGATATTATCATCGACATTTATTGATTTTTATTAATGATGATGAGGAGGAGGAGGAAGAGGAGGATGATGAAGCGTAACGCGTCACACAATTAAAAAACAATACAGAGTGGTATACGAGTAAGATAAATGGATACGTAGCATCGACCTGCTTAAATGAGATTGTTCGATGACACCCTGTTATTTTTCGACCCATTAACTCTTTCAGCATCTGGATATGACCCACTATTTTTTAAAAATCTTTACAGATAATGGTTATTAAGCTAGGATGAAGTTAATAGCAAGTTTTATGAAATTGTAATGATTCAATTACAATATCCTACTAAATAATTATGTTTTTTCTGCTTTAAAAATGTAAATATTGTATAGAAAGATGAATCAAAACTCTACTTTTACACAAATTTAAAAAATAATTATAATTAAATCGTTTAAACACAATTAAACTTCCTTAAAAGTCGAGTGTAATCTGTTAACTGCAACACTAATTACAATATTCTACCAAACTATTATGTTTCTCCGCTTTAAAAATGTAAATATACTGTTGAAAAATAAATAAAGGTGTTATTTTTACGCTAAATTTAACTAAAAATTATAATTAAATTGTTTAAACACAATTAAACTTTCTTAAAACTCAAGTGAAACATGTTAATGTCGCTAATGATGGAAAATTACATTAATTTGTGTTGCCAGTATTGTTAACTTTTAAATAATTTTTAACTTAAAAATTATTATGAAAGAAAGTTGAAAAATTAAAAAATTAATTTAATTTTTAACTTTTTATTATATTAATTTAAAAACGTACTTAAAACTCTCGCTATATATTTAACAATTTTGGTAATATTCTGATAAATCCATCAAATCCACCCTTTAAAGGATTTTTCTTTATATTAAAGAAATTCCCCTATACTGGGGGTTTTAGGGAAACATTATATTATACGAAGTATACAAAAATTCCCAGGATATAAATATCCTTTAATATAAAAATGGAAAAGTTCCTTTAAAGGATATTTCCTATTTTAATCACCATATAATATCCCATATTAAAGAGAATATCCTGTACAGAATTTTAAGGGATATATCATATATTTCTTAAATATGTATAATTCTTTACATTTAATTTTGATTTAGATATAATTTGAGAAAAAAATAGGAAAAGTTTTTAATGTTTTACGGCAATTTAACTATATAATTTTATATAAAACAATATAGGAATTATAGGTTGTGAGATTTAGCCCCGCACTGGATATTCCCCTTAATATAAGACATTATATGAGGACAAAAATATGAAAGCAACCTTTAAAAAATCTGTGTTCCCTAGGAATTTTCCTGTATTTCTTTCCCTTCTATCCTTTTCTATATTCCATTTAGATCCTTTTATTTTTATAATTTCCCTAATTTCCTTATAGAGGGAATATAGGGATATTAGGGAAATTATAAAAATTAGGGGGTAAAATTTAGGGAAATTATAAAAATAGGGGAGAAAATTAGGGAAATTACAGGTAAATAAAGAAAATACCCTATTAATTAAGGGAATTTCCCTATTTTCCTCAGTTAAATCATAATTAAGTGACATCAACTAATGCTTCAAAAAGATCCTAAAAATAAAGATTTTCTCAAATGTAGCTCCAATATATTTATAAATATCGTAAATAATTAAAAATTTATTTCAAAACAAGCTTTAATTACTACAAAAAACAAAAACAAAAAATTAAAATATTCCATCACAGATTTTTATTAATGTAACGCGCATTATCCTTTGAATGAGGCCTATATCATTGTAGATGTCCTTTAAAATTATAAAACTCATTTCTCTTCGGAAATAATAATTACAAGGTTAAATTAATATTGGTTTTAATTCAATTTACTTCCAATCCCTCGGGGCTTCTGTCAATAAACAGGAGATATTCTGCATATTTATTGTTAAGCAACTCGTCGATAATAACAGTTGGAAAAAACAACAAAATTACAGAAAGGTGTTGATTACAAAAGAATATTGAAAAATTCGATGAGTATTTAATTTGTTTAAGGATTTATTTTCACTAACAGGATACTTAACATCACAGATTTTCCTTACACAATTGCCTAGGAATTGTTCTAGTTTCGATCCATGTCCATTAAACAATACACGTGTCTGTGAATTTTCATGCTAATTTAGGTAAAAAAATTATTATATTTTACCATAAAAAATCCTTTAATCTGTTTAAGAATCTATTTCTGGTATCAGAAAACCCCACATTAACAATTCTTCCGTATTAATTTGCCTATGATTTACTATGGTGTCGATCCTTTGAAACAAGAAAATTCAATCTGTGAAATCTTTGGCTCTTGTTCAGATGAGAATTATTTTATTCTACTATAGAAAAATTATTGACTTTTAATGAAATATTGCTATAAATATGTATATTTACATAAATTCTCTATTCTTTATCACAACGATAAATTATTTTGACAGGAATTAATTACTTGTCAAGCACACACACACACATTCTACCGGTTTTGTTTTAACTTGGTGCCTTTAGAAAGAAAATTTTGTTGGTTATAACAAAAAAAATTGTGTTTAAAATTTATAAATTAATTTACTTATTTATTTATTTCTCTAATTAACTAGGCTAGGACTTCGCAGAGATCGACATAGACATGTGACACTTGCTGTTTGCTGGGATGAACAGGTCTTTCACATGCTAGAAATAAGGGCCCAAAACATCTATGTCTAGCCTTGATTGAGGCCTCAGAAAGATTCCTAGTTAGGATCATATTTAGACTCATTACTAGTCTCCAGTCAAGGGAACATTCAGGTATTTTAAGCACAGATTTACATGAATTATTGCTTGAAGCTATAACATGTAAGGGGCTCTTCTCTCTACAATTTAAAAGCGTGAGACCCTAAAATTTAGCTTATAAGTCCAGCATTGGATTTGCAAAGATGCAGCTTAGGGCCTCGTGTTATGATT